>NW_004955584.1:1095162-1130991 GCF_000276665.1 Chinchilla lanigera
CTCAAGGCCAGCCTGAACTGTGTAGTGAGACCCTGTCTCAAAAAAAAAAGAGAAAGGAAGGAAGGAAGGAAGGAAGGAAGGAAGGAAGGAAGGAGGGAAGGAGGGAAGGAAGGAAGGAAGGAAGGAAGGAAGGAAGGAAGAAAGAAAGAAAGAAATATGAAAACAAACAAGAAAAGAAAAAAATGTTCAGTTCAGGACATTTCTCTGCTGTCGCTGGTGGAGAGTGGGCAGGCAGCCCAGATCCGAGTTGAGTGGTCCCAGCAAGCCAGCCTTAGATTTATGGTGCGTTAATGCATAATATCAGCAAGCCTGTACTTTTAGTTCCACTGAAGTTTAGGTTGGGTTCTCGCTGTGTGACTGGAACCTGATTTGTTCAGTCTGCAACACACCGTGTTCCTTCTGCTGGCTTGAACTTGGCTCCTTGGCCTTCTGCCGCATTGAACTCAGTTATATACTGTTGTATACCTCACCCTGACTCGGGAGCTGTGACACTAACCAGCCGCAGCTGCTGAGTTCCAGGCTCAGCTGGCCTCTCTCCAAGATAGCTACTGGCCAGTTGGCATCTCCTGAGGGACATCTGGATCCAAATAACACACCAGCCACTGCGGTCTGCTAGGTCCACACCTACATTCCACTTGTGCGTTTCTCCCTGGAGGCCTGTGAGGTCCCCAGTAGTCACTGTGTATCTGCAGGTTCGAGCCTTCCCTTCCATGCAGAGAGCCAGGGCTCAGGGAAAAGGCACTGCTTGCCACGTCCTTCATATTAAGGTCTCTTCGCTCTCAGGCTTCTATTCTGGCTTCATATCTTCACTGGGTCCTAGAGACCCACTTCCCTCCTTCTCTTCCTCCTGTGCTGTATTCCAGCATCGGGACACCAAATCTCAGGCTACTTCTCTTCTATTCACCCCTCTGCCATCTTCCCAGAAGTCCTATAATCAATCCTTGGCTTCTTTTTAAGAGCACTAATCACTTCTATAGCCATGCCTTCCTTGGCCCCAGCTTAAACTGCAAGTTTTAAAAGTTTCTCTGCTCTAGCTTTTCCTAATGAGTATCATTGTAAATCTGGCTAAAAGCCAGCATTACTGCTGCCTTGAAATTTCCTCCACCAGGTTAATTAGTCTTTCACTTCTAAACCCAGCCTGCTGTAAAGTCTCAGGGCATGTACAAAATATGGCTATGTGCTTTGCCAGAATGTACCAATTCCCAACAGAATCATCTCTGCTGGCCAGGTGTGGTGGTGCACGTCTATCATCCCAGCACTCAGACAGCTGAGGCAGGAAGGATCGGCTTGAATTCTGAGGCCAGCCTGGGCTAATAGTTCAAGCTAGCCTGAACTGAGCAGTAAGACCCTGTCTCAGAACACAAAACAAAAAAAATCATCTTTACTGTCCACATTCCCATCAGCTATCTGGTCTGAGTTCACACCAGAATCTTCCATTAGGCTGCACTTCTGCAGCACATGGTCAGGTGGAATCACTGCAGGGACCCCACTTTTTAGCACCAGTTTTCTGAAGTGAACAGCTTCCTCTCCCCACACCCCCGCAAACAGCAGAGCCACGATCTGAAAGAGCCACAGTACCCGTTTTGTCAGCTCGTCACAGGATGAAGATGACGGGAGCTCTGGCAGACAGCTGCTCGGCTTCTGTACCCCACATCCTGGGGGTCGGCACTGTTGGGAGTTCCACACCTGTCAGGTCCACACGTCCTCGCCCCCTTCCCACAAGCCTCTGCTTTTCTTCTAGGCTTCACACCCAGTAGCCGGGTCCCTCACCTGCCCACGCAGTCTGCTCTGGTCCTGGCTAGATGACACAGGCAGCCCCGTTTTTCTGCCCTCAGGTTCCTGTTGTGTGGCCCAGCACACAGGCATCTCGAGAGAAGCCACAGCACCAACAGCCAGCCCAGAGGCCTCCCCTGGCGCCTCCCCGGGCACTCTTGCTAGTGTCCTGCCAGGCACCACACCATCTCAAGAGAGGAAGCCCACGGGAGTGTCGGTGATCTACTGGGAGAGGCTCCTGCTGGGTTCGGGGCTCCGGCTGAGCTCCCCACGGAGCGGCGGCGGGCCCGGGGATAAGGACCTAGAGCATCGGTCATCAGTGCCTCAAGTGTCCCAGGACCAGGACCCAGGGGATCCCCGCATGGCCTGGGAATTAGGGCTAGGGGAGGAGCCTGGGGAGCCAGGCCCACTCCTGGGGGACAAGCCCTTCGAGTGCAGGGCCTGCAGCAAGGTGTTCGTGAAGAGCTCCGACCTGCTGAAGCACCTGCGCACACACACCGGCGAGCGGCCCTATGCGTGCGTGCAGTGCGGCAAGGCCTTCAGCCAGACCTCGCACCTGACGCAGCACCTGCGCATCCACAGCGGTGAGACACCCTACGCCTGCCCGGCCTGTGGCAAGGCCTTCCGACACAGCTCCTCGCTCGTGCGCCACCAGCGCATCCACACGGCCGAGAAGGCCTTCCGCTGCGGCGACTGTGGCAAAGCCTTCAGCCACGGCTCCAACCTCAGCCAGCATCGCAAGATCCACGCGGGGGGCCGGCCCTACGCGTGCGCGCGCTGCGGCCGTCGCTTCTGCCGCAATTCGCACCTGATCCAGCACGAGCGCACGCACACGGGCGAGAAGCCCTTCACCTGCGCGCTCTGCGGCGCTGCCTTCAGCCAGGGCTCCTCGCTGTTCAAGCACCAGCGCGTGCACACGGGCGAGAAGCCCTTTGCCTGCACGCAGTGCGGCCGCGCCTTCAGCCACAGCTCCAACCTCACGCAGCACCGGCTGCTGCATACGGGCGAGCGGCCCTTCCGCTGTGCAGACTGCGGCAAGGCCTTCGCCAAGGGCGCCGTGCTGCTCAGCCACAGGCGCATCCACACGGGCGAGAAGCCCTTTGTCTGCACGCAGTGCGGCCGGGCCTTCCGCGAGCGCCCTGCACTTTTCCACCACCAGCGGATCCACACGGGCGAGAAGGCCCTGCGGAGGTCCAGGGCCCGGCTTCCCCTGGTGACGGGGGCAGCAGAGAAGGAGACCAGGGCTCAGGCCAGCTCTGGCCCCGCCCAGGCCTGAGTCCCTTTGCACATGGTGGCAGATTGGCCACAGCCCATGCTTCTACCCTCAGAGGTCGCGCTGCAGAGACATCAGAGGTTCATCCAGGCGCTGGGCTGGCCCTGCACCTGGACTGCAGTCAGGGCCTGCAAAGGCCAGTGGAGCAAGCTCTGGCGCTTGTTGAGTGCTTTGTGGAACTGGGAGCCTGGACCGACCTGTCTGCGCTAGCATGCGCTAGCGGCTGGGCCCAGGCCTTTGCCATGCGGGGATTCCCTGGGGCCTGCCCAGCCCTCTGAAGGCTTCTGAATGGGAGTTAGAGGGCTGGCCTGGGCAGGTGGCTAGGTTCTGAGCCTCAGCTTCCTCCTCTGTGCAAAAGAAAAAATTTGGGTCCACCCTGGTAGTAGGATCCTGATAAGGTCTTACATGTTCACCAGCAGCCACTGGAAATTTCCTCCTGTGAGCCCTGTGCTAGTATCTATTCCCACTTAAAAGGTGAGGGAGGAGAGGGGAGGGGAGCTGCCCAGGGCACACAGCAGAACCAGACTAGAACTCAGGCACACTGGCCTGGCTCCCTGGGTGCAGCAGACTCCCAGGAGGTGGAGGCCTGTGGGAGATGTGGCTCTCAGCTGTAGAGAGACAGATCAAGGGTGCTGCCCTGGCTGTACCATTCATATCCTCACCCAGCCCTGTCACCAGCTCCTGAGACCAAAATCAGTGTCAAGAACCCTTTATATCTAAGTCTGTGGTAACTTCGGAGGGAAGAGGTCCAGCTGCTCGTTTTTGCTGGGTTGTTGGCCACAAGTCCCCTGATCTCCCCCACGGCTGGAAGGTGGCACTGCTGAACAGGGAGGACTTGCCATTACCTAAGACTGGTCTGGCTCTTTGGAGCTTTGGGGACAGATGGGTGGGGTGGTGGCCTAGTTTGCCTCTTCTGTCCTGTAGCTGATCGGGTCTGTTCCTGCCTGAGGCCTCAGTGCTGGGGAAGTTAATGATCTTTGGACTGGGAGGAAAAAAAAGACTAGTATTTACAACTTGGAATGGATGTAAGTTGTCATTTCTTGCACAGGAACATGGGAGGCCACGGTCTTAACCCTTGGCTCCATGCCAGTGTTCAGGTTTTCACAAGACTCCAGAGAGGCTCCCTTAGTATATGCAAGGCTCTGGGTTCAATCCCCAGCACCACACACACAAAAGAAAAGAGGTTCCCTCAAAAGGACTTTTTCTTTTGGGGGGGCAGTATAACTCAGCCCCTTCACACTGAGCTGCATCCTTTACCATTTTATTTTTTATTTTGAGACAGGTTCTGAAACCAGTAAGTTGCCTGGGCTAGAGTATAGTATATAACCCTGCCTCAGCCTCCCAGAATGCTAGAATTACAGGTATATACCACTCCACCCCAAAGGTCTTTTTTTTGGTTTTGGTGTTTTTGAGACAGGGTCTCACTGTGTAGTTCAGGCTGGCCTTGAAGCAGGAAGTGGTGGCTCACACCTGTAATCCCAGAACTCAAGAGGCTGAAGCAGGAGGATCATGGTGAGTTTGAGGCCAGCTCAAAGTGAGCTAAAGGCCAGCCTGAACTGCATAGCAAGACCGTCTCAAAAAAACCAAAACAAAACAAAACCAAAGAACAGGCTGGCCTTGAACTCTGCAGCCTCAGCCTCCTGAGTGCTGGAATTGTAGGTGTGAGCCCCCTCATCCAGCTTTTTAAACATCTGTGTGAACAGTAACAGCCCGATGCCTCTCTCACCCTAATACAATACAGGCGTATTGAATGGACATGCAGTGGAGATGTTGTCATCACACGTTTGGGCATTTTGCTCAACCTGGAGAGACCGTGGGTAGAGATGCAGCCAGGGTGAAGCCCAGCTGGGGAGTAGGACATCTGCATCCTTTGGTGGCTGTCTTGCTTACTTTTCTCTCATTGCTGAGACAAAATATCCAGTGCCCAAAATTAAGGAAGGAAAGGTTTACTTAGCTCAGTGTGTGGAGGCTTCAGCCTGTAATCAGCTGGCGAAGGCAGGGAGGCGTGGCACAGGGGCAACACTTCAGGTCGGCAGAAGACAGCGAAAGCAGTAAAAGCGAAAAGGGAGGGAAGCAAGCCTCTTTTCCTCCTGATACTGTATATCTGCTCTCTGCCCACACCCACACCGCCTCTGCCCTCCTCTTCCGTAAGCAGAGGATGTTCACAAAGGACGGACCCTGGCTCCCTGCTGAAGCATTTTAAAGTTGAGCTTTTAAACTTCTCAAGTTGGACAGTGAACAACATCCTAGAGCAGCAAGGGCTGTCCTTTTCACCCCAGGATGTAAACTGCTGAGTCAGTTAAGCTGCTAGACTCCTCAGGTTGACACAGTGCATCAGCCGTAACAGTGGCCTGCAATGGGTTAGGGTGGGAGCCACAGCTCCTGGGAGCTGAGCCTTTGTGGGTTCAGGTCATGCAGGCAGGCAAAGTGAAGCATGGTCATGTGCTGTCAAGGCAGAGTGGACTCCAGCCCAGTAGATGCTCTCGTCCCATCACCTCCAAGACACGGGAGCCATCCCCTGTGCTCTGCGGGCAGACAGCTATCCTGTTCACCCACCTTGGGTACCAGACCCGCCTCCTGCCCATCAGGCCTCACAAGTTCCGGCAAGGAAGGACAGCATGCTGGACCTCCTCCCCAAACCCTGCAGGGCAGATCCTCTGAGTGGGGCCCCTGATACTCTGAGTCATCATCTGTTCCCCATTCCTCATGCCATGGACTCAGCCTGCAGATCTAGGAAATGTAGACACCCCCACCTGCCACAGAGAGACTCCTGGGGAGGCTGTGGCGTTCAGGACTGAGGACATCTGTTAAGCAAGTGGGTACCCAGCCACACGAAACTTTTCCTGGGCCTCGGGTGGGGATTTCTGGAGCCAAGTTTCTGCCCTGAGCCCTCAGGTGCGTCCAGTGCCCAGTCTTGTGCACTGGCCACCAGCCTTCTCTCCTACACTGCATTCCTTGCCACGTCTGTGCTTGTGCCCCTGTTGTCCCAGGGCTCTGCTCTCCTCGATTCTGCTTCCTCCAACACTGGAACTAGTCAGGGCCTCCAATCTGGGCGCTCTCCTTCCAGCCTTGGTCCCTGAGTTACCTTTTCCTCAGCCCAAGGTCATGTCCACTGGCCTCTCCTTACCCTGAATTAGCTGTGATGATAAAAGTGTCCTGGGCCTTTGCAGTCAAAACGTAAGACCAAACACATCACATTTATCTCCAACTCACTGGAACCACAAAGTGTTTGAAACACAAATCAAGTATGTGATGGGGAGCTGGGCATGGTGGCGCACACCTGTAATCCCAGCACTTGGGAGGCTGAGGCAGGAGGATTTTGTGAGTTTGAGACCAGCCTGAGCTACAAAGTGAGCTCAAGGCCAGCCTGAACTTCATACTGAGATCCTGTCTCAAAAAGACAAAAAAACAGTATGTGATGGGAAAAAGAGTCAACAGCAATGGCATTCTGAAGCTAGAAGTGGGTGAGGATGTCACTAGTTCAAAGAAAGCTAAATGTTGAATTGGCAAGGAGGAAAACAGACCCAAGCAGGCTTATCCTATTGTGCAGCAGCCGACTTGGGAACAGCCCAGGGAGGGGAGGCCTATACCAAACTTCCAGAAGAGCCCTGAGAGTCATTAAAGCCCCTGCACCCTTCCCACCTATGGTAAAAGAGTTGTTTGCAAAGAACCTGCATAGTCCCAGAGAAAAGCTCTACTCTTCCAAAATAGCCCAACCCAAGGAAGCTGGTGGAAATCTCAGTTGATGAGCTCTACCCACACAACTGCTCATCCAGAGCTGGTAGTGCGGCATTTTCCCAGGTATCAGAAGATACCAAAACACAAAATGTAGCTTGGGATTGAATGAATAAGTCATGGCTCAGCCACTTGATCTGGAAGCAAAACTGACCCAATGACATGGTTCGGCCTTTTAAAAACAGCGGGGCATGGTGGCGCACGCCTGTAATCCCAGCACTTGGGAGGTTGAGGCAGGAGGATTGCCCTAAGTTCAAGGCCAACCTGGATTACATAGTGAGGCCCTGCCTCAAAAGTAGTGTAAAATACCGCCGCCCCTCCCCAAAAAAGCAGGGTGTGCTGGCGCACGCCTGTAATCCCAGCACTCAGGAGGCTGAGGCAGGAGGATCCTTGCGAGTTCGAGACCAGCCTAGGCTACAAAGTGAGCTCAAGGTCAGCCTGAACTGCACAGTGAGACCCTGTCTCAAAAAGACGCCCCCCAAAAAAGAATGTAAAATAAACAACTAGTAAAAATATTGGGAGAAGCACTCGGGAGACTGAGGCAGGGGGATCGTTGCGAGTTCGAGATCAGCCTGGGTTACAAAGTGAACTCAAGGCCAGCCTGAGCTGCACAGCGAGACCCTGTCTCAAAAAAAAAAAAAAAAAAAAAGAGAGAGAGAGAGAAAACAAGCATAGACCGCTTGTCTAATTCTGGTCCCCAAATAAAAGGCTGAGCACATCCATGAACCTGCACAGAAACGTCAATCCTTCATTTGCATAATTGTTATCTGAAGACAAGTGAGAGACAGTGATTCCATGGTTACCTCCTCAGTACAAGACTGCCCGCCGGACTGACTGCCTGTGCCCGCCCGCAGGGCTGCAGGGCGCTTAACGAAGGTCGAATGGTTTCCAGTACCCTCCTCGCGGGACAAATCCCGCCGGCTCTCTCCACGGGACCGCGCGCAGAGGAGTCTCAAGCGAACTCTTTGACCCAGAGGCCACAGAGCCGCTTCCTCCGGCCTCCTCAGCGGCGGGGAGACGCTCTCGTCGTCGGCCTGGAGACAGCGGAGGCCCCTGGAAGGGCTGCAGTTGTTACTAGGTGACAGCGGGCTGCCGACGCTACCTTGGGGGGCTGAGACAGGTGCTCGGACGGGATGCCCGCTTTGATTGGCCAAGCGATAGCACCGTTAGCCAATAGAACCTCGGTCCGCTACGCACATGCGCAGGGATCCAACGCGCGTCGGTGGGCCGTGGTGAGTTGCGGGGTTCGGCGGCAGGCGAAGCGCGGGTGCCGTCCGGGAGCGGGAGCTCCGGAAGCTGGCCGGGCAGATTCCTCGAGAGCCGCAGCGCGCCGCCCAGTCGTGAGGAGCCTCTGACGACGCGCGCCTGTCCTGGCTGGCAGAGGCCTTCGGGAAACGTAGTCCGAGGGGCGCGGCGGCGCCCGGGACCGGAAGGGGTGTCGCCCCGCTGCGGGCCTCTCTCCTCTCGGAGGACCGAGCGCCGTGCCCCGTGCAGGGCCGGCCTCCCGCGGATCTGCTCCTTCGCTCGCAGTCGGGGAGACCGGGCCCCTGCGGAACTTCCTCGGGGCTCCGGGTCCTGGCCGGTGGTCCCCGCGGTGCTGTTCGGCTTTCTGTGCACGGTCCGGGCGGTACGGAGTGCGGAGCGTCCCTTTCGCTGCAGCTGGAGCGCGGGGCCTGTTACACTCGCTCCCGCGATGCCCCTCGTCCCTCACCCTCTGCCTCGCCCGGCCCTGGAGCCAGACGTCCAGGACACTGGGACGCTCGCCCCGCCTCTGCCCCCCGCCCTGGACCGCTGCTCCGCCTTCCCGAATGGCCCCTCGTCTTGCTGGAGGAGCCGCTCCTGTCCTCCCCAGCAGTCCTCTTGGACCCCAGTATCTGACGCAACTCCAGTTTGGTGAAACGATCCTGGATACCTTGCGTTTTCTCCCAAGGCTTCCCCCTGGTTTCAGTCTCCTTAGCAGTCAGCTCTTGTACCCTCCTTCGGTGAAGCTTTCCCAGCCTCCCCGACGCTGGCCTCAGGGTCTGCTCTGCGCCGGCCGTGGCCCCCAGGCTGGCCCTGCTGTCTGCCTTGGCCTGGCCAGGCCCCCTTGGATGACACTGTGATCCTCCTCTTCTCCAGGTTCCTCTCGGCAGCTCCAAGAAGACACTCCAGAAAAAGAATGCCATCCCCTGTGGGTCCCTCACACCTGCCCCTCGGGGACCCTGAGGCCAGCCTCGAGGGGCCGGAAGGTGCGCGGCTGCGTTTCCGGGGATTCTGCTATGAGGAGGTGGCAGGGCCGCGGGAAGCACTGGCCCGGCTCCGAGAGCTGTGCCGGCAGTGGCTGCGGCCCGAGGCCTGCTCCAAGGAGGAGATCCTGGAGCTGCTGGTGCTGGAGCAGTTCCTGGGCACGCTGCCACCTGAGATCCAGGCCTGGGTTCGCAGGCAGCAGCCAGGCTGCCCCGAGGAGGCTGCTGCCCTGGTGGAGGGTCTGCAGCAGGACCCTGGGCAGCTGCTGGGCTGGGTGAGTGTGGTGGCATTACTTCTCAGGGGGATAGGTTGAAAGGAAAGCCTGTGACATGCCTCTTCTCCTTAGATCACAGCCCATATTCTGAAGCCAGAGGCGCTGTCTGCAGCCCGGAAGACAGAGGAATCCTGTGGGAGCCCTCAGCCCTCAGTGAGGGAGGGTCCCTGTGGAGCAGCCCCAGGGGAGGGCCCACAGGACGCCAGGATGGAAGGCTCTGCCCAGCTCAGTTGCATTGTGAAGGAGGAGCTCGGTGTGGATGGGCAGGAGATGGGTGAGGCTAAGGGTGGGCGGGGCGGGTTCCCAGGAGAGATTGTGCCAAGGCAGGGGCTCCTGGACCCAGTGTGGATGACCCTGGCTGGGTTGGGGACTCTGGAGCTATTGCAGAGCTGAGACCAGGGAGGCAGGAGTAAAGAGCTGGCTACCCACCATGTCACACAGCAGCGCTGGGTCCAGGCCATAGCAGTGACACCAGCCCCTCCTCCACCTGTTTTATGTGGTTAGCCCCTGACACCCCTTTGCATCTGCTTCAGCACCTCTCAGCCCCCTACTTCTGGCCCCATCATCCAAGCATCATCGGGAACACCAGGAATCGGCCTCCACATCTTTACAACCACCCAGGGATCAGGTGAGTTTCTCTGGTTGAGGGGGCATCCCTGGTGGTGCTTCTGCCTTGTGGTCCCGCAGGCTGTCTGGGCAGTGACTCTTGTGCTCTTTGCTGCTCAAAAGGAAAGTAAGTCCCAGAGTTACCCCACAGTTCCTGAGGGCAGAGGGAAAGCCTGCTGTCTCCAGTGATTGAAGAGGCGTGTAGTGTAGGCCGTGGAAACCTGGTTTGTGTGGCTAGAACTCATGGGTGTGGCTTCCTCATCTCCAGAGAAGTCCTGGAGAGGTGTGTGGCTCCCAGGGTTGCTGGGCTGCACCTGGACATTTGAACTTGTTTGCGGGCCAGGCAGGGACAGATGAGCAACTGTAGTAGTGCCTGCCTTACACCTGAGGTCAGACAGAGATACTTTTCCCAGGAAATTTCTAAAGTCCCTTGTCTGCTAAGGCTTTTCGCGGAAGGCAGTCAGCCAGGCCTGGAAGCTTAGCTCAAAGCTCTGCTTCCTTGAGCCCTGTTCCCAAGTGTGTGGAGTGAGAGATTTGTTCTCTCCCAGCTCTTTTGCTTCTGAGCTTCCCCATTCAGAGGCTTCTGCAGCATAGCTGCTGCTTGAGAGACATTTCCAGGCCTTCAGTGAAGACCCACAGGTGCCCTGCACAGCCTGTGGCCCAGTCAGAAACCTGAGGCAGTGGGATAGCTGCACCCTCCCAGGGGTCTTCCTCAAAGCCTGCTCAGCCTTTGTCTGCGGCCACATGTGGCTGCCGTCTCCCTGTCTCTGCTCTGGCTTGTCCTTCAGATTCCTTTCCCCAGCTCAGCAAAGCCTCAGATGACGTACCTGGGGGCAGTGGGGAGGACAGACCTTGTGGGCAGGACGTGCACTCCTGGTCAGGCCCCTCTGCACCAAGCTCACCCTCTCTTGAGGCCCTGCTGGCACCCTGAACTTGCTGCAGTACCAGTCACCTACTCACAAGTCCCAAGGTACCCCACTATACCTCTTAACGTGGGCCCTCCTAGTACCAGGTCTCCACGTCCAGAGACAAGGCAGATCCACTACAGGTAAGGAGTTAGGCAGAACACATCCAGGTCCCCAGGGCTCTTGCTCCCTTCTCTTCAAGGCATGGTGACGGAGGAGTGCCATCCCTTCCCAGCCATGACAGTTGCCTACCCACAGGAGCAATGGGCCCTGCTGGACCCGTCACAGAAGGAGCTCTGCTGGGATGCAATGCTGCAGAAGTACGGCTCTGCAGTGTCCCTAGGTGAGGACTGCCTTGCCCGAGTCCCTGTACCCTCACACCTCCATCTGGGTGTGTGCCTGCCTGACCCCCCCATCCACAGGGCTGCCGGACGGAGAACTGAACCCTGACCGGGAGCTGAGCCCACACCCCACTCACCAGGACCCGCCTGTGCCACGCAAGCCCTACACGTGTGCACAGTGCGGCTGTGGCTTTGACTGGAAGTCGGTCTTCGTGATGCACAGGCGCTCGCACACGCGTGCCCAGGAGCCCGTTCCGTCGCCCTGCGCATCCCGCAGCACCCCACGCCATGCGCCAGGCCACACCTGCCAGGACTGTGGCCGCAGCTTCAGCTGGAAGTCACAGCTGGTTATCCACCGCAAGGCCCACGCTGGCCAGCGGCGTCACGCCTGCGGAGACTGCGGCCGCGCCTTCGACTGGAAGTCACAGCTGGTCATCCACTGCAAGGGCCACCGGCCTGAGGCACCGTGAGGAGGAGCCGCCCCTGGGATGGAGGTCAGGCTCGCCGCTGAGCGTGATTGCGCAACGCAGTGGCCGCGCAGGCCATGCTCCCCACGCAGGGTGCAGTGCACGCTGACCGCACTCCCTGCTCCAGGACCTCTTGCTGGCAGTGGGGACGCGGGAACTGCCCTGTGCCCTCCCTGAAGCAGCAGGGCCTCCAGTCTGTGTGTGGAAGGGGGCAAGAGACCCAGGAAAGCACAGCTGGCATCTGTTCTGAATGTGGCCTTGTCTCCTGTCGTTTCCTGGTTCTTGGTGACCAGAGGAGAATTTTCCTGGACAGCCTCACAAATGTCAAGAGACCCTGCTCGCCGGGCATGGTGGTGCACGCCTGTGATCCCAGCACTCGGGAGGCTGAGGCAGGAGGATCGTTGCAAGTTCGAGACCAGCCTGGGCTACAAAGTGAGCTCAAGGCCAGCCTGAACTGCATAGCGAGACCCTGCCTCAAAGAGACCAAACAAAAAAACAAACAGGAGACCATGCTCAAGCCAGGAAATGGTTTCAAATTGAAAAGTGTGCTACTTAAGTAGCACAAGGCTAACAGACGAGCCAGGACACCACCAGCCTGTGAGCAGCCACTGTTCCTTTGTTTTGGTTTCTTTTATTTTACCTCCACACTCTGCTGCATATTTATTATGTATCCTTGCCCTACTTTTAACTTGGAATTGAGCATGTGTTTTCCTGTCACCTGTCAGTAATTAATAAGGTGTGGTGCATATATAAGAAGCCTTAAACATATGGTAATGAGGGTAGGCCAGCTCAAGGACACCTAGGGTAGTTAATGTGGATGCAGTCTTTAGCTCCCCTTCCTGGCTAGCTGATGGTCCCCGTCCCATTAGGGTTCCCTTTCAGTTGGTTAAGGCCCTCTCGCACCTTGGCCCACTTCCCATTATCAAAAAAAAGCCGGCACAGTTCAACTGTCCTCAGCCACCTGCCCCAGGCCAGCAGTTCTAGAGACCCCTCCCCACTCATATCTGACTACCTCCCTGTATTCCCCCATTAGAGACTGACCTCCAAGTGCATAATTTATGTTTTGGGAAGGGGCTCAAGGGTATGAACTCAGGACCTTGGGCATGCTAGGCAATCACTGAACTACACTGTAGCCCTGTTTTTATAAAAAAAATTAGAGGCAGGGTCTCACTAGATTGCCTAGGCTAGCCTTGATCTTGCGATCCTCCTGCCTCAGCCTCCTTAGTAGTTAGGAGTATAGGTTGGATTTCTGACATAAATTATACTTTGAAAATGGGAAAGTCTCTGAATAAGAATTTGATTTCTCACTTCTGCTGGCCAGAAAATCAGTAGTGTATGCTCCTTGCCTGGCAGCTTAGAGCCATGGGGTAGCTGTCCAACCCAGAGGGGCCAGCCCCAGTGTCCCTCTCCAGCCCACCTCCTTCCTTGGCCACCCACATCGTCAGCATCCTCACTGTCCTGTGAGCTCTGAGGTGGGCAAGTAGGGGACTTCCTTGCTTTGTGCGGGTGGACACACTGGAGGCCAGGGCACAGCCCCACGTGCCCTGTGGTGGTGCGGAAGGACAAAGGCTCAGTGCCCTGCTGCCTGGAAGTGTCTGCTGGCTCTCCAGACATCACTCAGGACTTACACAGTGTTCACTTCTTAGCAGCTGCTCTAACCAACTAGGTGAGCTGAAACAGATTTATTCTCTTACAGCTCAACATAAAAATATAAATGAATGGGAATACAGCTCAATGGTAGGGCACTTGCCTAGCTTGTGTAAGCTCCTGGACTCAATGTCTAGGACTGCCCCCTCCTCCAGTCTGCACCATAAACCACTATAAAATAGAAAATGTTGCCAGGCATGGTGGTGCACGCCTGTAATCCCAGCACTCAGGAGGCTGAGGCAAGAGGATCGTTGTGAGTTCAAGGCCAGCCTGGGCTACAAAGTGAGCTCCAGACCAGCATGAACTACATAATGAGACCCTGTCTCAAAAAAATGACTAAAAAGAAAAAATAACTTTATTTTACTTTATTTTTTTTCTTTTTTTTTGTCTTTTTGAGGCAGGGTCTTTCTGGCCTTGAGCTCACTTTGTAGCGCAGGTTGGTCTCAAACTCACAGTGATCCTCCAGCCTCAGCCTCCAGAGTGCTGGGATTACAGGTGTGCACCACCATGCCCGGCAAAAAAATATTTTAAGGTTCCAAATAAATAATGACTAAAACATAAATGTAGAGAAAGTCTATGAAGCAGTAATTCACTTCAGAAGAAACCTTATTACCCGGCTA
This sequence comes from Chinchilla lanigera, assembly GCF_000276665.1. Lineage (NCBI taxonomy): Eukaryota > Metazoa > Chordata > Mammalia > Rodentia > Chinchillidae > Chinchilla > Chinchilla lanigera. The sequence continues at coordinate 1,109,030 of NW_004955584.1, forward strand.
AAATCTGCACGCTTTGAAGCAATCAGGAAAATACTAGCACTACGAGAGAAGGGCTTGGCCTCCCTGGTCCCTGGCCACATAGCCAGTGCATGACACTGGTATTCACAGCACTGTCAACAGATGAATAAATAAATACAAATCAAAATTATATGTGGAGGGCTGGGGATATAGCTCAGCGGCACAGTGCCTGCCTGACAAGCGCAAGGTCTTGAGTTTGACTCCTGGTACCAAAAATAAATAAAAATTTAAAAATAAAAACAAAATTATATGTGGGGCTGGAGATGTAGCTCAGTGGTACAGCACTTGCCAAGCGTGTGTGAGGCCCAGCTTCAATACCCAGTGACACACGCGCACACATGTGCACACCAAAATAAATTTTAGAAACTTAAAAGGCTCAGGATGTAGCTGAGTGTGAGGCCTAGGGTTCAATCCTCAGTGTGGGGTCCGAGGGGGTGAATGACCTAAGCTGGCTAGGACTAGAAGCATGGATTTGAACAAAGTGCCAGGGAGCTTGTGTATCAACAGTCTATAGTGAGATCTATAATACCATTAATGTGTTTTGACCCAACACCGGCAGTGATGGGGTTGGCTAAGTAATTCCCAGTTAAAGCACTTCTAAGTGGGGGCTGCCGCTGCCGTAAAGCGTGAGTGGTACTCCCACCCTCCTTGGGACATGCATCAGGGGTGAAATGAATTGCCAGTTGGTAAGTACTAGAGGCCCTGAGGGAGCTCATCAGGGTTCTCAGACACACATGTATTCCTGTACTTGTTTTCTGGATTTGTGTGTGTGTGTGTGGTGGCACTGAGATTGAACCCATGACATTGGCACTGAGCTGTATCCTCAACTCTTTTTTATTTTGAGAGAGGGTCTTGCTAAGTTTCTTGGGCTGGGCTCCAGTTTGTGATCTTCCTGCCTCAGCCTTCCAGAGTGCTGGGATTATAGGCCACCATGCCTGGGGTTTTTTCATTGTTTTTTGTTGATTTTTTTTTCTTTTTGAGACAGGCTGTCACTAAGCAGTTCAGGCTAGTCTTGAACACACTTTGTAGCCCAGGCTGGCCTCAAACTCGCAACCATCCTCCTGCCTCAGCCTCACCAGTGCTGGGATTACAGGTGTGTGCCACCATGCCCAGCTCTGTTTTTCTTTTCTTTTTTGACAGAGTAGTAAGATTGTGGCTTTGAACTCACAATCCTCTGGTCTCAGCCCCTGAAAGTGCTGAATTACAGGCATGGATCACCACACCCAACTATTCCTATAGTTGTTTATGAAGGTCCTCCCAATGACACTGCAAGGTGAAGGCAGCATGCCCACCCTGCACGTAAACAAACCAAGGCCCTGAATGACCTCTAGAACCACCATCCCAACAGGAAGGATACAGGTACCCTTTGTAGGAAACTTTCCCTATGTCTTGTTGAAGCCTCATAAAGATCCTTCTAGGTAAGTACAACCATCTGCTCCATATTCCATTAGAGGAAACGGGCACAGGAAATAGGTTGCTCTAGGAACTTACCCCAAGTCATGTAGCCTATAAGTGGCTACCTCTCTCTTTACACCTCAAGTGCTGAGATCTAAATACCTAGGTTCAAATCCACCATACATCCCTACTGTACATCCTCAGCACGTCAAATGCTTGGTAATCTGCTGGTTGAGAGGCTTTCCTAGGCCCACATCCCTGGTGCTGGTTTTGTCCAACAGTAGAAAATAGTGACACAGCTGCACTGGCCAGGACCCTTAGAAGTGAGTGACAAAGGGGCTGGGGATTTAGCTCAGCAGGACAGCGCCTGCCTGGCAAGCACAAGGTCATGAGTTTGATTCCCGGTACCGGAAAAAAAACAAAACAAAAAAAATGAGTGACGAGGAGTGCAGCGTTGACTATTGGGGCTGGGCAAAACTTCACACCCGCTCACAGTGGAGCACGCAGGACAGAAGCCATGACACCTGGTCTCAGGCTGGCACCAGATCGTAGGCAGCCTGTGCAAGAGCCCAGAAGAGTCTGGAAATTAGGGCTCCAGGGTCACAGAGACCAGGAGGAACGTGGCCTGCGGAGGGTGTGAGCAGCACCCACCTTTGCTGCTTTATTCTTGCGGTCCAAGCCCATTCTGGGCTGCTCTGTGGTCCCAGAGGGTACAAAGGCCTTGCAGTAACAATGAGCTATTGGGTTCATGGCAGGGGGTGGGGGCCCGCAGGAACCATCCCAGCCTGTTAGGACCTGCTGCACACCAGGCAAGGAAGCTGGAATGCGGCAGAGGTGGCCAGCTCCATGCTTTGTGCACAGAACTCCCAGCTCCCCTGGGGCCAGATGTTCCTGAAGGAAGCAGGAATGTGACCAAAGGCAAACCCAAAGGGCTGGCAAAGCCTGGCCCTGCAGCCGCTGCACAGCGCAGCTCCTTCCGGCTGGGAGGCTCCTGGAGGAGCAGAAGGCGGTGGCCCAGAGCATGCAGGAAGCTGTAGTTCTGCTGAGCTTGAGCTGCACACTTGCTTCCACTGGCCTCTCCCGGCAGGGCGGCAGACGACTGCCGCCAAGCAGCATCCTCGAGCATGCCAGCGTGAGCAGGGCAGGACCATGCCGAGGCCCCGCGCCCTGCACACCTGCGCTGACACAGCTGTGGCCTGAGGGCTGGGGCGAGGCTGCTGCGCACTCTTGCTTGCAGCGCTTCCCAGAGGCTCTGCATCTGCCTGGCACTCTCCCCCACTTCCCCAGAAGGCTCCACAAAGCGCTCCCAGCTCCTGAGAGTGCAGATCTGTATCCCGGACATCTTGGCACCCACAAACCCGTCTGCACTATCTGCAGTGCCCGAGGAAGTACCGCCTGCCCTGGAGACTGTGATGAGACTCCAGGTCCCAGAGGTTTCTGCCTCTGGTTCTTCTTCCCTACAAAACTTACCACAGGGCCTCTGCATGTACTGTTCACTCAGCCAGGGGCTCTCCTCTCCCTTCCTGTTCACACTTTCTGCTCTAGCCCAGTGCCTTCCAGTCTTTGTCAGACAACCCAGCTACAACATTTCCTTCTCACACCCCCGGAACACAGATCACAGGAGCTCCCTCCACTTCCATTATCTGCTGGCGCAAGCCTGGGGGTCTCAGAGGTCACAAAAGAACAGGAAATGGAGGTAATGGATTTTGTTGTTGTTTTTTGAGACAGGGTCTCATTATGTAGTCCAGGCTGACGTTGAACTCACTGTGTAACCCAGGCTGGCCTCCAACTCACAGCGATCCTCCTGCCTCAGCCTCAGTAATGCTGTTTCCCTCATTCCTGCCACACACTTGGCCTTACCCAGAGAGGACCATTTCCCTGGATATCTGATGTCCCTGCAGGAGACCTTGCATTCCCCTGTTCTTTTCTCATCCACACATAGACCTCTGTGGACACATTTGAGTTTATTGTTCTGTTACAGGGCCAGCGTTATTCCCAGACTGTACATCTGGGATCATGACAGCTCTGTGAGGTCTGGGGAGACAGCCTGGGTCACTGCCCCTTTAGTGTCCTGCGCGCAGCCCCCGTGGTCAGAGTTTCCAGGTTCCCTCGCACACAGCCTGATATGTGTCTGCCGTCAGGGGCCGGAAGGCCTGGGCCTGGCGGTCCAGGATGAACAGGGGCTCAGAAATGGCCCCCACATCGAAGCCCTCTCGCACCAAACGGGACTTGACGGGTTTGAATGTGCTCGTGATCTCCAGGGTGTCCTACAGAGCAATGATCATGACCTTAGGCTGTGACGCCCCCAGCCCCCACCCAGCTGCTCCTCCTGCCCTGACTCACCTGGACACGGATGAAATGGGGGGCAGCATAGGTAGGGAGCCACGTGCACACATGCTGGTACAGTTTCTGCCCATCAAAAGTCTGGCCAGGGGCCAGCCTCACAGCAGCCATGCCAACTTTGCCCTCACACCCTGGGAAGCATACAAAGCATTCCACGTCAGTGGAACCACCTGCCCCTGCTTGCTGGCTGGGCATCTGAGCAACCTCCAACCCTCTCAGTGCCCCAGCAGTTCCCTCATCTGTAAAATCAGAATAACATCCCTCCACCCCAAAGTTATCTGAGGTTTGTTTGGTTTTCGTTTTGTTTTGTTTTGTTGGTACTGGAGATTAAACCGGGGCCTTCACACTGAGCTATATCCCCTGCCCTTGTATTCTGAGACAGAGTCTCAAAAAGTTGCTAAGTTGCTCAAACTGGGCTAGAACTTGCAATTCTCCTGCCTCACCCTCCCAGTGCTGGGATTCCAGGCATGTGCCACCATGCTCAGCTCTGTCCAAGGGTTTTTTGTTTTTTTGAGGGTTTATTTGTCTTTTTTGAGACAGGGTCTTACTATGCAATTCAGGCTGGCTTTGAGCTCACTGTATAGCCTAGGCTGGTCTTGAACTTGCAACTATCCTCCTGCCTCAGTCTCCCAAGTGCTGGGCTTACAGACCTGTGCTACCATTCATTCCCAGCTTCATCCACATTTTAAGATCAAGTGCCCCTCCGTACCTGGTACTGACACACCATAGACATTCACTTCCTGCAGGAAGTCCACCAATGACAGCACACCCTCTATCTCCCGTGTGGACACGTTCTCGCCTTTCCATCTGCAGGGTTGGAGCCAGGGCTTGAATCTCACCTCACAGCGGGGTCCAGGTTCCCGTCACCCACACCAGCCCAGCCTATCCCCAGGCCTAACCCCACCAGACCGGAAGGTGTCCCCAAGGCGGTCGTGGAAGTAGAAAAAGCCTTCATGGTCCATGGCCAGGACATCCCCAGTGTTGTAATAAAGGTCGCCTGGACGCCGCACACCCCGCACCAGTTTCCGCTCAGACAGCTCTCGGGGACCACGGTAGCCCATGAAAGGGGAGCGGCTTAGTACCTTGGTCAACAGGAGTCCAGGCTCCCCTGGAGAAGGGGGAGGACAGTATAAGTCATGAGCAGGAACCCAACAGCCTGCCAGCCCCCGCCGGGGGTTTCTAAGACAATAGACTTCGCCAAGTACCAGGAAGACCGACTCTGAAACACCAGGACAGAGACAGCCTGAAAGACAAGCACCGGGAGACACAGAAAACCGGAGACAGAAAGAAGAAGGTGGCACTTGGCAGCCCATGAGAAACAGGAAAGGGTACCGAGGAGGGACAAGGGGCAGAGACACACGGGAGGAAGGAGGACATGCCCGGGGCCTCCCAAGCCCCAGGAGAGAAGGGACTGGTGCGATGACGATGTAACCCCCCACAGACAGCCAGGGAGACCTCAGAGGGACACTGGAGACCTGCAGACCCGAGCAAGAGACTGCGGCAGGAGGACTGGCAGGGCTCAGAGGCGGAGAGGCGGAGCCCAGGTGGTGGTCAGCCAGACGGGGACTCGGGTCCCGATGAGGGCTGCGCACCTCCCTCCGCAGGCTCTGGGCGCCAGGCTTTGGGCAGCCCACCCAGCCACGCTTGTAAGGCTGAGGCCCCCCGCTGCTCCTCCACCCGAACAAAGCTCCTTGGCTCCCTACCTGGCCCCACGGGGATGCACAAGCCCCGCTCGTCTCTCACAGGCTCTGCTGCCTCCATGTCAAACCGCACAAGCTCAAAGGGACACAGCACCTGGGGGAGGGTGGGGAGCACTGGCAGAGGACCACGGGCACAGCCACGGCCAGGGCTGTCACACTGGGCACCCCATCCACTCACCTGAAGGAAGCAGCTCATCTTGCCCACAGCCCCACGGCGCCCTGGGTAGTTGACTAGGCCCATGTTGCCCTCTGTGGAACCATAGAATTCCCAGATCTGAACGGGGCCAAAGCGCTTCTGGAAGGTTTCCCACACATCTCCTCGGAGTCCGTTGCCCATTGCCAAGCGGACTCTGTGTGCCCTGTCTTCTGGTCGCTGCAAGAACATCCCAAGAAGGAGAGGAGGAGGCGTCCTGGGCAACGCTGAGCCCCACCCACCCGGGGGGCTGTCTCAGACCCTTGAGAGTGATCCACGGGATGATGGGGACCATCCCTAGGGAACCTACCTGGGGTACTGAGGTACAGTTATGGAGTGTTGACCTGAAGGATTACTTCTAGGGGTTACCTGAGAGCTTTGCCTATGGAAAGTTATTTGGGGCCTTATCTGCAGGGTTACCTAGGAGACCTGATGCATCAGGGATCTTACCTGGGAGAAGTAGGTGAGGTCTCACGTAGGGGAGTTACCTGGAATCCTTACCTAAAAGAGCTACTGGGGGCCTTTACGCAGAGGTCACCAGGGGAGTGACTTGAAGCCTCAGTTTGAGGATTACTTCAGGGCTGTACTCGGGACAAGTGACCTGCAGCCTTCTCCTGAGGGGTTACCTTGAAACTTTACCTGGAGGGATACCTGGGGACCTTATCCAGGGTTTATATCTCATTGGTCTGTAAGGATAAGACTGTGCCCAGCTAGTGAGTCTATTCTGAGCCACATCCCATATGTTTAACTTAATTTTCACAAGAATGGGGGCCTTCTTTGTACTGGGGATTAAAGCTAGGGCCTTTACATTGAACTACATCTCCAGCTTATTTCTATTTTGAGACAAGGTCTCACCAACTTGCTAAATTGCCCAGGCTGGGCTCAAACTTGCAATCCTGCCTCAAAGTGCTGGGGTGACAGGCGTGCACTATCACACCAGGCCAGGTAGGAGCTACTCTTATCGAAAGAGCACACTGAGGCTGAGAAAGGTAGTCACCTGCTGAGGACAGCAAGGCTCCTCATCAAAGCACCCCTTTAGGAGAACTTGCCTGGAACTTGGGTTTCTTGTGGTCTTTTTTGAGACAGGGTCTTGCTCTGCAGTTCAGGCTGGCCTCGAACTCTCCCAAGGATCCTCCTACCTCAGCCTCCCGAGCGTTGGGATTACAGGCATGTGCCACCACACCCAGCTGGAACTTGTTATCTGGGGCTCTTGACTGAGTCTCCACAGGCTAAACACTCAGCATGCATCACTAAACCACACCCCAGCTGTCCCCAGCCCTGCACCTGAGTCTTTCATCTGAGAACTTTGCCTGGGGTGTCATCTGGGTTTTCACGCCTTCAGTGTATATCTTGAAGTCCTAATTCCAGAGCCTCACCTGGGGAGCATTGCACAAGTACCGCAGAACCTCACCCACATACTGGATCACTGTCACACCATGCTGCCGACAGTCATCCCAGAAGCAGGAGGCAGAAAACTTGGGTGCCAGGACACAGGTGGCTCCTGGGAGGGAAAGAAGGAGTAGATCTTCAGCTGCGCTTCCAAGTTGCTGTGAGAAACTGCTTTGATCACCTGATTACAATCTCTGGGGGCCAGGCGTGGTGGTACACTCCTGTAATCCCAGCACTCAGGAGGCTGAGGCAGAAGGATCCTTGCAAAGCGAGCTCAAGGTCAGCCTGAACTGCATAGAGAGACCCTGTCTCAAAGAGACCAAAAAAAAAAAAAAAAAAAAAAAAGACAAAAGAACCCCCAAAACAGTACAATCTCTGGGGACACAGAGATGTCAGGCTCATCTCTCTGTCTCAGCCAGGGCTGCTCCCAAGAGAGGAGTACATGGGGCCACTTGGGAGGCTGAGGAGGAGAATCACGGAGAGTTTGAAGTTGACCTGGGCTACACAGTGAGCTCAACTACTCTGTCTCAAAAAAACAAAAAAACTCAGATAAATAAACAAAACTAATTCTAGAGGGTGTGGAAAGCCCACTCCTGCATAAGGAGTGTTTGTTACTCTTGAATTTTCTGACTGACCTAGGAGGCAGACAGATGGGTAGGAGGGCAGATAGTGTAGCGGGGTGGAAAGGTGAGATGGTGGACGGATAAATGAGTGGTGGCGTGGAGAGCGGGTGCATCAGGGTGTGCAGAAACGGCCAGTGATGAGGTAGACAGGAGATGCAGAGGAGGCTGGTGGGAGGGTTAGGGATGTACAGTGTTGACAAATAGACTCGTGGGTGAATGAGACCTCAGGGCCACTATCCTCACTCCTGAGAAGTGAGCCCTCCCTCCCAAGCCCTCCTCTGCATCTGGCTCATCATTTCTACACCCAAATTACAATAATGACATGCTTTATAAGGTGGCAAGTGTGTGTTTTAAAACTGTTTCTGGCAGCAGGTGTAATGGTGCACAACTGTAATTTCAGCACTCGGGAGGCGGAGGCAGGAGGATCCCTGTGAGTTCAAACCAGCCTGGGCTACAAAGTGAGCTCAAGGCCAGCCTGAACTGCACAGAGAGACCCTCTGTTTCTGCTTGTCATTGCACTTCGTTTGAAATTTTCTGTGAGAAGCTGGGCCCAGTGGTATAGGCTTGTAGTACGTATTACTTGGGTATCTGGCAGTTTTAGACCAGACTAGAGAAGACAGCAAGACCCTGTACATTTCTACATTTATTTCCATGACAAAAAATATTTTACATATGAGAGCAAAAAAGTTGCTGGGCATGGTGGCGCATGCCTGTAATCCCAGTACTCAGGGTGCAGGAGGCTTGTTGTGAGTTTAAGGCCAGCCTGGTGAGCTGAGCTTAAGGGCAGCCTCAACTGCATAGTGAAGGGCTGGGGATTTAGCTCAGTGGCATAGCGCCTGCCTGGCAAGCGCAAGGTTGTAAGTTTGATTCCCTGTACCGGAAGAAAAACAAAAAACAAACAAAAAAACAAAGGGTATTTCTCTGGGGATTTAGCTCAGTGGCACAGCGGCACAGTGCCTGCCTGGCAAGCATGACGTCATGAGTTCGATTCCCCGTACCGGAAAAAACTGCATAGTGAGACCCTGTCTCAAAAAGACAAAAAAAAAAAAAAAAGAAAAAAAGAAAGGGATTGGGGCAGCGGCACAAGCACCTGCCTGGCAAGCACAAGGTCCTGAGTTTGATTACCGGCACCAAAAAAAAAAAAAAGGCAAGTGGGAGCCAAGTGTGGGGGTGCATGGCTGTAATCCCAGCACTTGGGAGGTGGACGGAGGAGGAGCTCTGTGAGTTCAAGGCCAGCCTAGACTACATTGTAAATTCAAAGACAGCCTGAATTACATAACAAGACCCTGTCTCAAAAAAAAGCCATGCGTGGTGGCATATGCCTGTAATTCCAGCACTTGGGAGGCTGAGGCAAGAGGACCACTGCAAGTCTGAGGCCAGCCTGGGCTACAAAGTGAGCCCAAGGCCAGTCTGAACTGCATAGCAAAACCCTGTCTCAAGAAAACAACAACCAAAAAAAAAAAAAAAAAGAAAGAAAGAAAAGGGCAAATGAGGATGGTAGAGATAGGTTAAATACAGTACAATACTAGTGATGGCTGAAGCTGGATGGTATGTACGTAGGGTTTATATAGAATTCTTTTTTCATTACTAAGGATAGAACCCAGGGCCTTCACACTGAAGTACATTCCCAGTCCTTTTTATTTTTTATTTTGAGATGGTCTGAACAAATTGCTAAGTTGCCAAGCTGCGTTCAAACTTGTAACTTCTTGTCTCAGCCTCCTTGAATGCTAGGATTATAGGCATGTGCTACCACGTCCAGCTTCATGTACACTTTTTGTCTTCTTTCTCATTTTTAGGTTTGTTCTTGTTTTTTTCACATAGGAAAATTTAAGAATGTACATGTTTCAACTTTCCATGATGAAAATTTGAAAATAAGACTAAATGAGCTCATCATGGTAGATAACTATAATCTCAACACTCTGAGAGGCTAAGGTAAGAAGATCACAAGTTCAAGACCAGCCTGGGAAACTCAGTGACTTAGTAAGGTCTGTCTCAAAATAAAAAAAAAATTTAAAAGGGCTGGGAATGTGGTTCAGGGCAAAGGCTCTGGGTGCAATGCTGAGTAGAACAGGGACAAAGAAACCCAAATGGCCGGGTGTGGTAGCACAAAGGTGTAACCCTAGCACTGAAGGAGGCTGAAGCCTGAGGATCACAAGGGTGAGTCCTGGGCCACGGATATAGCTCAGTGGCACAAGCGCTTGCCTGGCAAGCACAGGGTCCTAAATTCAATTCCCAGTACCAAAAGGAGAAAAAAAAAAACAACAAGTTTGAGCCCCACCAGGGCAGTTTAGGAGACCCTATCTCGAAGTTAAAAATAGGAAGGGCTTGGGAAGTGGTTCCATGGTAATGGGTCCCTGAGTTCAAATCCTACTACTGTAAATACGTACATATGTACATAATTTTTTAAAAAAGAAAGAGAAAAATAAAAACTTAGAATAGAGCAGCCTTTGTCTAAATTATGAGTTAGGTGTCCAGGAGGACAGCCCGGCAAGTACCTGATGACTGTGTGCTCACTGGTTTCTGGGCCCAGGTCACAACACCAGACCAGCGTCCTGGTGCCCGCGCCCATCTCTCACATGAGTTCTTATCACCTCTTGACCAGAGCACAACCATTAGAGGTCGTTGAGACACTCCAGCCTGGGGCCGGGGGGTGGGGGGGGTCCCTTATCAAAAGTGACAGCACAGAGCTCTGGGTAACCTATGTGGTCTTGTCACCTTAGCGGCTCCCATGCCCCCTCTAGGATCCTGTGGACTAAAGGGATCCTCCGAAAGGGGCTCACCAAGCTCCAGGCAGCCGAGGACCCCCAGGACAAGCCCCATTGTGTGGTAGAGAGGCAGGAAGCTGTAGACCACATCATCGGCTGTTGCCCCACACAAGGACAGCATCTGGCTCACCTGCAGCACTCGCTCATACGAGAGGATGGCCGGCTTCGGAAGTCCTGGGAGGAAGCGTTGGGAAGCGGGGTCAAAGGGCAGCAGTCAGGTATCCCTGGTTTGGCTCTCAAGCAGGGTGTTTTGGGACTGAATTCCAGCAGGCAATGAGAGATCAAGAGCAAAGGGTTTTTTTGGGTTTTTTTTTTTTTTGTTATTTTTGTTTTTGTCTTTTTGAGACAGGGTCTCCCTATGCAGTTCAGGCCGGCCTTGAGCTCACTTTGTAGCCCAGGCTGGTCTCGAACTCACAAGGATCCTCCTGCCTCAGCCTCTGGAGTGCTGGGATTACAGGCGTGCGTCACCGTGCCCGGCTAGAGCAAAGGTTGATGAGAACGTCAGCACTGTTTACTGGACAGAGGCAGGATGCACTGAGCATTCACATGACACTGGGCTTTGGAGTCAAGGCCAAATGTCGAGAATGGAGGGCAGGGCTATGTCGGAGGCCAGCAGAGGCTAGGCTGGGGTTGGGGGACCCTCACCTGTGGTGCCTGAGGTGTAGATGAACAGGGCAGGATTTCGACGTGTGATTTCTGCACGCAGGTGAGCAGGCACTGGGTCAGAGGGTGCGGAGGCCAGGGCGGCCCCCAGAGACCCCACACCAGGTGTGGCGGAGGTGTGGCTGAGGTAGAAGCAGCGGACGTGTGCGGCCTGCAGCTTGGGAAGGACCTCCTCCAGGCTGTCCCGGAGGTCTAGAAGTCAGGAGAGAGACTGAGGCAGAGCTCCCTGGTCAGCAGGGAAGACCCAAGACCCAAACACACAGGAACAGCCAGCAGAGAGAGGTTTCATCATTCTTGGGTAAAGGATCCCATAACTAGTAAAGTTTTTGTCAAAAAGAACTAAAATCACTATTTTGGGAAAAAATTAAAACCAGCGGCCCCCCCCCCCAGTGACCTCTCAGCTACACTGTTTTGTCACTGCCTGTGACGCGAGTGGGTGGCAGCAAAGGGACCCCTGCCCAGCCCCACCAGCACAGCCCCTGCCCCTGCCCTCTTCCTGTGGCCCTGGGGTCCTCACCTGGATCCACCACCAGCACCCGGGCCCCCGAGCTGAGCACAGAGTGTTCCAGGGGCGCCCCACGGCCATTCGGGTTGATCCAGGCCACTGGGCAGCCCAATTTGGCCAAGCCCAGCCACAGACTCAGAGCAGAAATGGCCTTCGAGCTTCCCACAAGAAGAGCAACAGGCTCCCTGGGACACACGGCCTCTGTGCTGCCCAGCTCGGCCTTCAGGGCCCATGCTGCCTGGCAGGCCTGGGCATCCAGCTCGCCAACAGTGACGGTGCAGGCTCCAGGGCCAGTCCACACCAAGCACACCCGGCCAGGCTGCGCTCGTGCTCTCCGCTCAAAGGTATCCACAATGGTGTCTGGAGGCTGTCGGCTCAGGCGCGCCCTGATGTTCAGGCCCATACGGAGGATCTTGGCTAAGTAGGCCACATCTGCAGGCAACCAGCGCAGCCATGAGGGTGGCCGTGTGGGAAGCAGGGTCAGAGTAAGGGCTGCAGCCACCAAGCCCAGCAGGTGAGGCTGCCAGGAGCTGATCCAGAGCCAGGCCAGTGCCACCAGGCCCAGCAGCAGAAAGCACAGGGGGTCTCCGAGGAACCAGCGCAGGGCCACTGCCACAGCAGCCGGCCATACAGGATGCCCCAGGGCCCCCACCAGGAGCAGCAACATCAGGAGCACGGCCAACCGCTGCCAGGTACCCATGGTACCACCCGTCTCGTTGGAGAAGAGGATGTGGAATTTGCAGTCTCACCTCTAAACCTGGGCCCCACAGAGTAGCTGGTGCACTCTGCCCACCAAAGGCCCTGGCACTGACATTAGCAGTTGCCCCTGACCCCTGGACTCTGCCCTCGGCCCTCTGTTCCCGTGCAGCTCCAGCCCCTATGCCCATTCAACAGCTCTGCCTCCCTCCTCTGTTGCTGACCTCTGGGCCCCAGGTCTCCGCCCCCAGGTTGAGCCATCACCAGCCTTGTTACCCTGTTTGCCTAGCCCTCCTCCAGGGCTGGCACCTGCCTCCTTCCCGTGACAGCTCTGTGCTAAACTGCTGCCCTAGGGCATGTTACCGCTGCAACCGCCAGCACACCTTCCAGCACTAGCAGCACGCAAGCTGCTCTGTTCCCTTGCTGGAGGGCTGGTAGTGGCACCTCTGAACTGGCAACGACATGTCCTCAGCAAGTATACGGAGAATACTGGAACGCTCACACCTCAACTCGTACGTAACTGCTCCCCTGCTGTCCACAGGGATTGAACCTTGGAGTGCAGGAGAATGAAGTCTGTCTGTGATGAGCATGGCCAGACTAGGAGCACTCAGAGCCGCTGCAGGAGCCCAGCCGACAGCCTGGATGTGGGTGCAGCCCCACACCGGCCCCAGCGCACAAGGCCGGGGGAAGTGGAGGAGAAGGACCCTGTGTGCTCAGGGTACCGTGACAGCTGGACTCAGGCCTCTGCCTAAGCCTTCCATTTGCTAGTGAGGCGGCACAGGTTATGTAGCCCACACATCTGCAGTGAGTATGTAAACTAGTAGTCTGTGCATCCTGGCAACTTGCCAGCTTTGATATCATAGATAAAAGCAAAGTTTCTCAGCACTGCTCCCCAAGCCACTGAGACAGCAAAGGGCATGTGTGACATTCTCATGGCTCTGCATCTTTTCTTTGAGCTGTTCAAATCTCAAGTGACCTTACTGGTGGGAGAACAACTGGTGCAGCTCCAGCCAGATATGGAACCCTCTACCCCTGTTTTGGACTGAGGGGTGATGAGCTGTGAGAATGTGGTACTCCGTGGCCAGCCTCCTCTCGACATTGGCCCCTCCTCAGGCATGGATGGAGGTGAATGGAACACCCATTTCAAAAGAGAAAGCCTTGCCAGGCACACGCCTGTAATCCCAGCACTTAGAAGGCTGAAGCGGAAGGATCGTTGCAAGCTCAAGACCAGCCTAAACTACAAAGTGAGCTCAAGGCCAGCCTGAACTGCATAGCGAGACCCTGTCTCAAAAAGACAAAAAGAAAAAAAAAAAAAAAAAAAAAAAAAGATACCTAGCCAGTTCCACGCAGGAAAGCCCAGCCAGTGGTGATGCTGAAAATGCAGCAGCAGTTCATGTACCCAACAGAGTAGCCTTGGGTCCTGCCCAAATGACTGAGTTTTCCATGTACTGCCCCCACCCAGGCTGAATTGGTAGATTTGGAAAGTACTTAGACAATGCCAGAGGGAACCTGTGGCTGCCTGGTTACTGAGACTGTGGGATTTGGGGGTGGGTGGTTTTATGTGTATGTGTGCTGGGCAGGAGATAGAGATGTTTGCCTTCATCTCTAGTCACCCTGCCCTTAGACAGTGGCTCAGAACAGCTGCTGGTATGGACAAGAGACTCACTCCATGGTTGATTGGTTTATGGCAGCCAATGTGGGGTGTGTCCAAGATGCTAAGCAAAACTGATCTTTTACCCATCCTGTGGGAGTTGGGTATGCAACAGGCACTGTTTAACCTTAACACCCAGGGGCCTAATGATAAACAGTTCACTGCAGGCATGAGGCATGTGGTCCTTCAGAAAGCCCCCTGCTCTTCCTTGGGTCACTCATGACCAGCTTGGACCTATGGTGGCACACTGGCTTAATAAAATGACTACAATGGTGGCCAGCATGGAGAGGTGAAGACTAGGAGGCAGGGCCATTAATGTCCTTACTATGTCATGGACAGCCCAGACAAAGTGGGGGAGGAGGCAATCAGGAAAGCCTGCTGTGGACAGACCTGTCGGGGGCACAAATCAGGCCAAGATCAACAAAAAGCCAAATATCTGCCTGTTAAGAGTTACGGAGACGCTTCTAGGTGGATCAAAAATTTGCCCTGCAGCCATGGCTCAGGGCATTAAATTGGAAGATCATCTCACTTCTGGCTCTCATCTTTGAATAGGGCCAAGGTCAAAATGCTCATCTGAGGGGGATCGATGGGGATCAGAGGCCTTATGTGGAACTAGCAACCCCCTGGTCCCCGACCAGTATCCAATGGGTTCCTGCCCTAGCAGACACGGGCTGAGTGCATCTTGTTGTTTGGGAACCTGGAGTTCTGGGGCCCTGCATTGTATGTAGATAGTTGTGGGGCTTCTGTGCATTTGGAAATAGGCTGCCTGGACCCTAAGGAATGTCAGAGGTATGGCTCCCCCCAGTAATGGAGTACATCTTGGGAGCTGATATACTCTATGAACTATAGCTCCAGCTGCTATGAGGGAACTCTGCTGCAAGTATACCAATGAAGGCGGTGGTAAAAGACCATGCAAAGCACAGCTGGTGCCCTGAAATCACAGCTGTGGGGCAGTACCACCTGCCAGGCAGATGTACCAGTGGGATGATTGGAGAAAGTAGGAGTTATTTGGGACAATTTGCCTGTGGCACACACCTATAATCCCAGCACTCGAGAGACTCTGGCAGGAGGATCATTCCGAATTCGAGGCCAGCCTGGGCTACAAAGTGAGCTCAAGGCCAGCCTGAACTAGGCAGTGAGACCCTGTCTCAAAAAGACAAAAACAAACAACAAAGAAAACCTGATGGCTCCTGGAGGATAACAGTGGACTACCAGGACCTAATAAGGTAATTCCCCCACTGCATGCTGCTATGCCCTCTGTGGTAGTCAATCAGGTCTTAGTCAGGGGCTGGCACTTAACACTTGTCAGCAGATACTTGCTCTTCTGTTGACATAGCCCCAGTCAGGACCAGTTTGCACTTATGTGGGATGGCTGTCAATGGACTTTTTCTCTGCTCCCACAGGGATACCTGCATAGCCTCATCTGTGTCATGCTTTGGTGGCATCAGATTTGGGTCAGTGTCCAAAGCCACTGTCTGCAAATGTACTTTTGTTTGTTTATTTGTTTTCCAGTACTGGGAATCAAACTCACGACCTCGTGCTTGCCAGGCAGGCGCTGTGCCGCTGAGCTACATCCCCAGCCCCTGCAAATGTACTTTATATTGATGATATCCTGCTTACTTGTGACCCTCTTATAGACCTTGACGCAGCTGAAGCAGTGCTCCAAACAAATCTCAAGACATGTGGTTGACCGGTCAAGGGCAAGCTGCAAGGGCCTAGTTTTCAAATTCTTGGGTGTTGTCTGGTCCAGTAAGACAAAAGTCATCAAGGGTGCACTCACAGATAAGAGCCCGGTCTGCTGGGTGTCATGTTCACACCTGTAATCACAGCACTTGGGGGGCTGAGACAGGAGGATAGCCTGAACCACCCAGTGGGGCACTCTCAAAAAACCAAAAAAGATCAAAGCCTACCCTGCCCCTACCACAGTAAAGCAGTTGCAAACCTGAGGGTTGCTGCACTACTGGACAGTTTTGGTGCCACATCTGCCCCAGTCGTCACACCTCCTACAAGAGCTAACAAAAGGAAGCAGGCCCTGGGGCTGGTCCTGGGTGCGACTTCATGACTACAAATACGACCATAAAGATGGCTCAAGCCTTATACTTCTTTGGCCCAGCCTGGGCCATATCAGCTGGATGTCCATGTGAACATGGATAGTTTTGGGTGGGTGCTATAGCAGAAATCAGAATGGTTGTGAAAACTGACAAGGTTCTGGTCCCAACTGTGGAAAACGGCCAAGAGCAGATACTCATTGCGGAAAACACTAGCTTGTGCTGCTCCGACAGCCACTGAAAGCATTACTAAGGCAGCTCCTGTGGCCATCAAGACCACCTATTCTATAACAGGATGGGTCCAAGATTGGCCTGCTAAGCCCCAGATACTGCCAGTACTACCCAGATTCCCACCTTGGCAAAGTTGGGACATACCTGCAACAGCACAGCACTTTGCCTACCAGGCTCCTGTGACCAGAACTATAACAGGTCCTAGGACCGTGATGTATGTTTTATTTGATGTCAAAGATTTCCCACACTTGGGAGGGGATAGAGACAAATCAAACCCCTACAAGGCGTGGGGTCTGTTAGTAGCTTGTTGTTGCAGCCTGTGTTATTGTTGTGGATCGTGGGTGCAATGCTCCACACTTCTCACGAAGGGAACCACATGAACTCATGGGTAACTGCAGTGAAAACTCCCTAGTGGGGTGGAATGTGTGCTTGGGGTGCCCAAGAAGGTTGGACTCAGGCTTTTCGCTTAGGTCTTCTGTTTGCCAGTGAGTCGATCAGCATGTTCACCTGTTTTTTTCCTTTTTCTTTTTTTTTTTTTGTACTGGGAATCGAACTCAGGACCTTGCACTTGCCAGGTAGGTGCTTGTGCCACTGAGCTATATCCCCTCCTCTGGTCAGCATGTTATATAACCCATACATTTGCAATAAATACGTAAACAAGTAGTCTGTGCCATATAACTTTCTGGGAACTTGGGAGTTTCATATGTGGGAATAAAATTTCTCAGCATTGTTCCCCATGCTGCTGAAATAGTAACGGCATGCCAGGACATTCCCATGGCTCTGCATCTTTCCTTTGGGCTCTGTGAATCTCAAATGAATCTTTCTGGCCTTGACTGGTAGCAGATCCTCCCACCCTGGGCTGTCCACCGGTCTGGTGGGTCCTGAGCCTCTGGGGTTCACATCTTCATCCCCCTGCCCTAGGGTCCTAGCCATTGCTGCATCCCATACCCCACATGGCCACCTAACCCTTCCTGCACTCAGAACCCAGCAGCCAGGGCAGGCTAGGCTGGGCTCATTCACATTCACAGCAGCTTGGCCCTGAAAACCTCCCTCCCCAGGCCTCTCAAAAATAAGGTGTCCCACCATCAGCAGGGGGAGCAGGAATCTGAAGGTGAAAAGGTTCAGGGGCCTGGGATCTAGCTCAGTGGCACAGCACCTGCCTGGCAAGTGTGAGGTCCTGAGTTCAAGTCCTGTTACCAAAACAACAAATGAAATGGCTCAAGTCTGGCTACTAGCAGTGTGGTGTATGGGTGGTAGTGATGGTGGTGGTGTGTGTGTAGGGAGTCTGGGATCCTCTACCACAGGATCGACAACTTCAAGGCAGTGAATGTCAGTCACACATGTACCCCACCTCAGTGCCCTGCCCAGAAGCCCTGATGCCCCCAGCCCAGCAAGAGCAGAAGAGGGCACTGGCCCAACAAACTTTATTAGAGTCCGAGTCCACCTGAATCCATCTGTGATGAGTCTACCATGTCTCAGGAGTCCAGTGAGGGAGGGAAGGTCCGGATGGGAGGCCACAGGCCTCATGCTGTCCCACACCCCAGGGCAGCCTAGGGTCATGGATCCCAAGCTCCGTTACTCAGGTCCGGGACTCCAGGTCAATTTGGAACTGTGCAGTTCCCAGAAAGTCCACATGCACATACAAAAAGTGTCCAATATGGTCGGGGATATAACTCAGTGACACAGTGCCTGCCTGGCAAGTGTAAGGTCCTGAGTTTGATTCCCGGTAAAAAAAAAAGGTGGGGGGGAAGAGGGTAGAGTCCAGGCTGGGGAGGGGGGTAATGGCACAGGAAGTGGCATGGTCACAGTCAGGGTGCAGGATGTGTGGCCAGGTGGCGCTCTAGCAGTGCACGATGTGAAAAGACCTTGCCGCAGACTGGGCAGGGAGCCCGTTCGGGCCGGTGTGTGCGCATGTGCACATTGAGCGAGCTCTTCTGCGTGAAGCGCTTGGCGCAGACAGCACACTGGAAGGCACGCACACCTGTATGCGTGACCATGTGCTTGAGCAGGTAGTCGCGCAACGAGAAGGATCGCCAGCACACGGCACACTGGTGTGGCTTCTCCCCTGAGGACGACAGGTGGCGAAGGTCAGACCAGCTGCCCTCCCTCCCTGGGCCTCTGAACCTCCCCAGGCCTGGGGCCTCTTGGTCTGCAGGCCACCCTTCTCCCAGACCCATGCTATCCCAAGATGCCACTGCCCAGCGTCCAACAGGGACCCTCCCAGCAGAGAACCTTATGTTTGGATCATCTACTGCCCACCCATACCTGGCCTGGTCCAGCGGGGTACAAGGGCTGCCTCTGCCCCAGGTATCCACGGAGCCGTCTAAGCCTGGTCTACCAGTCACCGTTTTGGGGACTGTCCACAAGGCGCAGCACCCTTACACCAAGAGAAACCAGAGACACCTCGCTCCTTCCTGCTGGAAGCCTCAGTTGCCCACAACTTCTGCCTATGGCTACCATAATGTCTCTAGGGTGACAGTGCAGCCTGCCTGCCTCGCCTTTTTGGAAAAGAGGCAAGATGTTTCTGCCTGCCCCTAGAAGAGTGATGATGAACATTTTAGAACTTTCAATGATACAAACTGCCCACTGTAGCATGCATGCCATAGGTTCACCACCACTGCCCTAGAGTCATCAAGTGCTAACAAAAAAACCTATCAGAGACAGGGGTCTACAAGGCAGTGACTGTTGAAGTGTTGGGAACTGGCTCTGGCTGACAAAACTGGCGCTACCTTGGGGTCCCAGGCAGCCTTCTGGAGGCCAGTTACTGAGCCACCATGCTTCCCGGCTGAGATCTCAGTCACTGAGACATCACACTCTGTCCAGAGCACCACTAGCTTCCCTACCACTCACTCCTGCCCGCAAAGAACACCTCCTGCGGGGCTGGGGATTTAGCTCAGCGGCAAAGCGCCTGCCTGGCAAGCGCAAGGTCGTGAGTTCGGTTCCCGGTACCGGAGAAAAACCAAAAAAAGAACACCTCCTGCACTGGGGCCTTCCAGCTGAGTTTCTGGTTGTCCTGGAAACAGGAAGCTCTGCAGGCTGGAAAAGCTGCCAGCCACCACCTGCGGTCACACCTCCCAGTGCCATCCTTTCTGTTTCTCCCCAGCCCTGTGCAGGTGCCTCCCTGATCTGGCCAGAGGGAAGCTTCCTGCGACCTTGGGATCTTTCATCCCCCTCACCTCCACCCTGTCCCTGTCCTGAAACGGTCCTCAGGCCTGGCCTCTGCCTCCCTAGATTTCCAAAGTCCCTGGACAGACTCCCCCTCCTCGCCCCCACAGCACCTGCTGCTCCACCTGGTGCATCTAGGGTGTTCAATTTCCAAGCCCCCTGGGGCTATTAGGAAACAACAAAACCCCAAACCACACCATACTCATTCCCTGGGCCTTGGACGTCCAGGAGCTGCCCTTCCCGCAGGCCCACTCACCCGAGTGGATGAACATGTGCTTAGTGTAGTTCTTCCGTGAGCTGAAGGTCTTGTGGCAATGGCTGCACTCGTAGGCAGGTGGCACAGGGGTGGCCGGGACTACGGGGGCCGGTGGGGCTGGTGCCTCCCCTAGCTGACTGCTAGGGGCATCAGGCTGCAGTGCGGGGTAGAAGGCAGGCCCCTGGGGTGCGGGCGGGCCGGGGGCTCCTAGGTGGAAGGGGAAGAGCGGGGCCAGGGGCCCTGGGGTCTTAGCAGCAGGTGGAGGTGCGCGCGGCCCGGCTAGGGCGCAGTCAGGTGGCACAGGGGGTTCAGCAGGGCCGCCCTCTGTAATGGAGCCTTCCTCCTCGCGCCAGGCTGACACGAAGCCGTCCGAAAACACGTCCTCCGCCGCTGCGGCCCCCCGCAGGAAGTCCCTGCCTGCACCGCTGTGGTCCGAGAGGCCGGGAGGCCGAGGGGGCTCCTCTTGCGCCTCATCTGCTGCCACTGGGAGAAAACCGGCAGCGCAGTCAGGGAAGGCAGGGGGCGCAGAGCCCTCACCGTCCTCGCCATCAGTGTCCTCCTCGGTATCCTCGTCCTCATCACCCCTGTCATCGGGCGCGGCGGGCAGGGTGGGGCTGGCCGTGGGCCCCTCCGCACGGGTGGGCGCAGGTGGCGCGGGCAGCTGCAGGCGCGCGGGCTGGCGCTGCTTGCGGCTGTGCACGGCACTTGGGGGGCCCAGGGGGCGCGCGGCCAGCAAGTGACGCAGGCGGTGGCGCAGCTGTGCAGGGGCCAGCGGCGGGGGCACGGGCAAGGGAGCGGGAGCGCTGGGGGCGCGGGCGCGAGCAATGATCTGGGTGCACTCGTCGATGACCGTCTGGATGCGCAGCACCGACGCAGCGGTGAGCACCTGCAGCGCCTCGCCCTGCGCCACCACCAGCGAGCCACTGTAGAGGAACTCCACGAGCTGGCGCACCGTCTGCGCAGGCACCACCGGCGGCACGCGGATCTCCGAGTGCCCAAGCAGCAGCTTGTCCTGGAAGAAGGGCGAGCCGGCGGCCAGCACGCAGCGGTGCGCGCGCAGCGAAGCCTCGCGAATACGCACGGTCACATCGCAGAAGTGCCCGCCCAGCCTCTGCCCGTTGAGGGTCTCTAGCAGCGAGCGGGAGAAGTTCTGCAGGTGGATGTGGTGGACCGCCTCAGCCGCCGCCATCTACGGGGGTGAGGGGAGGTCAACCGAGGGCTCTCCCCACCCTGGCCCTCATGGCAAAACAGGCCCTCGGGTGCGCAGCATCCCAGGCCGTATCAACAGCACCCTCTGCTAGCTGCCCCACACACTGTCTCCAACACACAGAACACCCAAGAGCCCCCCATGGCTCCGCACCGGGTCCACTGCCCCCTTACCCACCCCCCGGGAGGACCTTGTGGGGAAGAGGCTGGGGACCCCATGCACAACCTGAGTCTGCCTCACTCAGAGCAGACCTTCCTGCTGACAAGATAATCGATAACCACGTTTCCAATCTCCCCTCAACCGCCCTTTGTTTTGGTGTCCCATCACCATACTTAACCTCAGTGCAGAGCTCACTCCCTGCAGACCCAGGGCTACTGCCTCAGAGTCCCGTTACACTAACTGGTGCGCACTGCACTGAGCTCTTGTCTCGTGGCACTGCGATCTGCCTTGCGCCTGGTCGCAGGGAGCTGAGGGTGGGAGACGGGGGAGGGAGGTGGCTGCTGCCCCCAAGGGGCAGGTGCTGGCCCACGGAAAGACCCGCAGTCCAGCTCTTCCTGGCATCTCTGCGGGGCCTGCAGAGGGGCACGTGCGCTCCAGCACAGGAGTGAGGGACAATCGGCAGCAAGGTGCAACCTAGGCATGGCTATTTATTTCCCACACTTCGGTGACCCCTGGACGGGAGCACAAGCCCAAGGGCCCGGGGGAATCTGGGAGGCTCTACTTCAGCCACGAAGCGGGCGACTGCGCTAGCTGGGTCTCAGCTCCCTGCCTACCAAACAGGGGCGGCACACCTAGCTCGCCCTGTACAGGCTGCCGACGCCGCCGGTCTAAGGAAGGTCTGACGCAGGCTGCACGCCAGACCGAGCATCACGGCTCCCCAGCCCCAACTTCGAGGCCGCAGACCGAGAACGGGCCCCCTGCACCCTGCCCCGTTCCACCCAGGCCCGCTGCGGCCAGAACCTCCTGTCCACACGGCCCGCCCCAGGCCCGGCTGGGGCAGTGACCGACCGTGCCAGGCCCGCCACATCCTCCGCCTCCCACCCGCGACGACGGCACGGGCCCGCCCATCTCAGAGCCCTCGGGTCCGAGTGGGCGCTCCCGAGGTCAGCGCCGC
>NW_004955584.1:1131227-1149002 GCF_000276665.1 Chinchilla lanigera
CCCCTCCCCCGGCAGCCTCGGCCTCCCCGCGGGCCCTGCGGCAGGGCACCGCCCGTGCGACCCCACCTCCGACTCCTCCTCGGGCACCAGGGCCTGCAGCGGCGCCTTCTCCACGCGAAGGCCGCGCTTCCGGGCCGCGACTCCCCCGGAACCCAAAGCCAACGCCGCGCGAAGCTGGCGGAGCGCTGCTCCACGGCACACTTCCGGTGTTTCCCTGGCGCTTTGGCGCCGCTGCCGGGGCGCATTTCCGGCTCCTCCTAGACTCGGAACCAGAACTGTCTAACCTGGAGCGGCCGCGGTGCGAGGAGTCTCGCGGCCAGAAGACGCTTCCGGGGTCGCCCTAGTGACCAAGGCGGGGTCGGCTAGAGACTGCGCCTAACTTGGTGGGTTGGGGCCCGGGCCTCCGATCTGTCTCGCGGTGTGAACCTCGGTGCCGCCTGGGAAAGCGAGTATCTCCGCCGTGGCGCGAGACGCAGCAGGAACCAGGGTCGCAGGCGGAGGGACGACCGAGAAAGAAGCTCTTCTCCGCCGGAAGGGAAACACAGCTAGGAGGCGATGGACCGGTCACGTTGCAGCACATCGCCCCGTGCTGCACTGTGCAGGGCTTCTCTAGTAAGGAGAAGGAGGGGACCCCGAGCAGTGCACCCTCCAGGCCAGCTTTTCCTCTCCCTTCCTGTAAGCAGGAACTGCCCCGGCTTCTCGGCCAGCGCCTCTGTATTCTGCACTTCTAAGCTGAGACTTGGAGAATCTGTTTGTCTCTAAAAGAAGAAATTCTAACTTAAAGTTTCATGTTGCCCTGCCTGTTACAGAAAGTGAGCGGCCAGAAACCGAAGATCAAAAGTTAGCGAATGAGTGCAGGGGATATAGCTCAGCGGCACAAGCGCCGGCCGGGCAAGTGCAAGGTCCTGAGTTCGATTCCTGGTACCAAAAAAAGAGTTACTGAATGAGAAGGAATCTGGGAGGAGCCCCCTGGGGAGAGAAGGGCTTCTGCCTGCAAGGGCCCCCATGAGCCAGACCCACTAAGTGGTGGGCTGACCGATCTGTTTTTTGGAGTGACCCCATGGTCACATGGTGAGGATAGGTACCAGTGGCCTGGGGGGCTTTGGGTGTAGCTCAGTGATGCAGCGCCTGCCTAGCAAGCATGAAGCGCTGGGTTGGATCTCCATACCAAGATAAGAAAAACAGAAACCTTATGTTGGGCATTTAGTGCTACATGCCTGTAATTCCAGCACTCAGGAGGCTGGACCCACAGAGTTCCAGGCTAATGGGCACTACATAGTGAGTACAAGGCAAGCCTGAACGACACAGTGAGAGTCTCAAAACAAAACATAAAAAAAAAGCTGGAATTGGACAGAGGGCCTGGACTGCAAGATCAGAAGAGCCAGGGCCTTGGTGCACCTCACACCGCTGTCTAGGAATGCAGTCTGTGTGGGGCTGACACCTCCACCTCCAGGAGTAGGACAAAACTGGGCAGCTGCTGAATAGCTGTGTTGTATATGTGGTACTTCAGGGTTGAGGAGGGGAAGGAAGTGCCATGTGGGAACCTCATGAAAACCCAAGTCTAGGGGCCAGGGATACAACTCAGCGGCGCAAGCGCCTGCCTGCCAAGCACAAGATCCGGAGTTTGATCCCCAGTACCAAAACAAAAAACCCAAGTCTAGCTGGGCATGGGGCACAGTGACTACACCTATAATCCCAGCGCTGTGAGGCTGAGGCAGAAAGATCCCAAGTTCAAGCCAAGCCTGGGAATGCTGTGATTTACAGAGACCTTGTCTCAAAATAAGAAATGAAGAAAAGGAGCTGGGCATGGTGGCGTGTGCCTGTAATCCCAGCACTCCACAGGCTGAGGCAGGAGGATTGCTATGAGTTTGAGGCCAGCCTGGCA
The DNA here is from genome assembly GCF_000276665.1 of Chinchilla lanigera. Taxonomy (NCBI): domain Eukaryota; kingdom Metazoa; phylum Chordata; class Mammalia; order Rodentia; family Chinchillidae; genus Chinchilla; species Chinchilla lanigera. Next base: position 1,133,113 of record NW_004955584.1, read on the forward strand.
CACATAGTAAGTTCAAAGATAGCCTGAACTAAGTAATGAGACACTGTCTCAAAGTAAATAAAGAGGTGGGAATGTAGCTCAGTGCAAAGACACTGGATTTAGTCCCCAGTACTGCAAAAAAGAAAAAAGGAAAAATCAAGTGTCAGCCAAGTGTGGTTGTGCATGTCTATATTCCCAGCACCGGAGAGGCTGATGTGGGAGCCTTTCTTGTGCCTAAGAGTTTGAGATCAGCCTGGGCAACATAGTGAGATGCCATCTCAAAAAAAGTAAGTAAGCCAGGCATGGTGGCACACACCTGTAATCCCAGCACTCCAGAGGCTGAGGCAGGAGGATCATTTTGAGTTTGAGGCCAGCCTGGGCTACAGAGTTCAAAACCAGCCTGAACTGCATAGTGACACCTATCTCAAAAAGATCCAAAAAAAAAAAAAAAAAAGTAAAATGTCTAGAGTTTTACTGGGTTATAACTCAGTGGTAGAGCTGTTTTTTAGCAGGCATGAAGCCCGGTTCCATTTCCAGCATGTTTCCCCACATTGTAGCCTGCCTGCCTGCTCACTGGTTCTGCTCCTGCCATAAGAAATAGAAACTTAAAGTGGTCCACTTTCAAGATAACTCTTCTGGCCAGGGATGTAGCTCAGCGGGCTAAGTGCTTGCCTGGCAAACCTGAGGTCATGAGTTCAAATCCCAACCCGCCCCCCAAAAAAAGAAAATCAAGGTAAAGTCTTCAACTCTCAGTAGAAAACTAATAGTAGACAAAATTCCCTACTTGCCTGTAGTTGTGACTGAGGTCATGCATCTGTTTTTGTGGGGTTTTTTTTGGTTTTGGTTTTGGTGTTTTTGGTACCACAGGACGCTGTGCTAGCCAGGCAGGCACTATACCACTGAGCTATATCCCTGGCCTCCGCATCTGTCTTTTTGAGACGGTTTCACTACATGGCTCAGGCTAGCCTCAGACTTGCAACGATCCTCCTGCCTCAGACTCCTGCATGCCAGGGTCACAAGTGTGCACCACTCCAACTGGCGAGTGCATCTGACTGGCTTCCTAAACAAAGGAGGAAGGGGTAGACGTTCAGCAACTTATAGCTTCACTGTGCTAACTCTTGACTGGAAAGATAATCATTTGCCTTTAAACGCACAAAATGTTTGTAGAGAGAGTAAGCCAAGGGTGTAGGCAGTGACCAGGAACATTGTACCCCATGTAGTACTCAGCCAATGAGGAAAAGGTGAAGGGGCCTGCATGCTAGTGGTTAAATTGCTTGCTGTAACTGCCCAGGGTGTGCCTGTCTGCCTGTTAGTACCCACTTTTGCAAGATTGAGTACTTGCTTTTGAGAGATAAATAAATAAAGTCTAGGGTGGGGATGTAGCTCAGTGGCGCAGTGCCTGTCTGGCAAGTGCAAAGCCCTGAATTTGATTTCTGGTACAAAAAGAAAAAAATAAAGGCTCACCTGGGCTGCACTCTCCCAGTCCTCAGTCTGATGTGTCCATGTACATGATTAAAGGAGACGGGGCTTGTTCCTTACACTGCCAACCTTTTTTTTTTTTTTCCCAGTATCGGGAATCGAACTCACAACCTCCTGCTTGCCAGGCAGGCGCTGTGCCACTGAGCTAAATCCCCAGCCCTCTAAACTGCCAACCTTGACAATCCCCTCGGCTCTCTGCTCACTGCTGTCCTGCAGCACAAGCACTCCTGTGCCCACGTCCAGTGGTTCCCTCCGTCTATAATACCTTCTTACCCCCCCCCTTGGATGTTACCACCTCCTCTGCCATCTGCCAGACCTCAAACTCCCCCCACATTCCACCCTGAGGTCAATGAAGGTCTTTTTGCACTCTTGGCAGGCACTGCCCCAACAAAAAGGGACACACAGTTGCTCCATCCTGCTCTGGGCTGCCAGTGAGTTTGACCCTGCAGGATTATAGTTTTTTGTTTGTTTGTTTGTCTTTTTTTTTTTTTTTTTTTTGGTACGGGGAATTGAACTCATGACCTCACGCTTGCCAGGCAAGCACTTATGCCGCTGAGCTACATCCCCGGCCCAATATGTACTGTTTTTTTTTTTTTTGTTTTTTTGTTTTTTGGCTTTTTGAGACAGGGTTTTGCTATGCAGTTCAGGCTGACCTTGAGCTCACTTTGTAGCCCAGGTTGATCTTGAACTCGCAACGATTCTCTTGCTTCAGCCTCCCGAGTGCTGGGATTGCCGGCGTGCACCACCACACCCAGCTCTTATCATTTTGTCTTGAAACTTGTATCACTGTATTTTTTTGTTTTGGGGTTTTTTTTTTGGTACCAGGAATCGAACTCAGGACCTTGCACTTGCCAGGCAGGCACCGTGCCACTGAGCTACATCCCCACTCTAGACTTTTTAGCGTATGCTACTGAGCTATATCCCTGGCCCTCCCTGTATCACTTTAAATGTTTTTGTTTTGGTTTGTTTATGTTTGTGATGCTGATATGCTGCTATTGTTCTTTTTTTTTTTTCATTTACTATTCTCTTTAAAATAAAATTTAAAAAAGACCAGCGAATGCTACAAAGAGAGCTCAAGGGGTTGGGGATTTAGCTCAGCGGCACAGTGCCTGCCTGGCAAGCACAAGGTCGTGAATTCGATTCCTGGTACCAGAAAAAAACCAAAACCAAAAAAAAACAAAGTGAGCTCAAGGCCAGCCTGAACTGCATACCAAGACCTTGTCTCAAAAAGACAAGAAAAGGGGTTGGGAATTTAGCTCAGCAGCACATCGCCTGCCTGGCAAGTGCGAGATCATGAGTTTGATTCCCGGTACCGGCAAAAAACCATTAAAAAAAAAGACAAGAAAACCTCTCCTCTCTGGGGCTGGGGATATATCTTAGCAGCATATTGCCTGCCTGGCAAGCACAAGGTCCTGAGTTTGATTCCTGTTACCAAACAAACAGAAAAAGCTCCTTTGGGTTTCTGTGCCAAACCCTAAGAGCTTGTAAGTATGATTATATTAGCTGGATAGCTCAACCGCATGGCAAAGAGAGCTTTTCAGATGTAACTGAGGTTACTAATCAGCTGATACTGAAATAAGAGATGATTTGGATTATTAAGGTAGGTCTGAGGTAATCATGAGGGCCCTTAGAGGCAGAAGAGGAGCATAGGTGTGGTGCACGCCTGGAATCCCAGCACTCTGGACACTGAGGCAGGAGGACCCCTGCAAGTTCAAGCCAGCCTGGGCTACATAGTGAGCTCAAAGCCGGCCTGAATTACATAGCGAGACCCTGTCTCAAAAAATAAAAAAAAGTGCTGGGCACATAGATCAGTGTGAAGGCCTGGGTTAAATCCCTAATACTGCAAAAAAGAAGAAGAATGAGGGGAAGGAGGAAGAGGGGAAGTAGGGAGGGGGAGGAGAAGAAAGAAAAAGGGTTCGAAGAGATCCTTTTCTGGAAGAGCAAAGGGGCACCTCGAAAGGTGTGTGTGGAAAAGGCGAAGGCCTGTGGGCTTCCTCACGTCATGTCGGAGGGTTGTACACCACGCCACATCATGCCACATCATGCCACGCAGCCTCTGCTCCCCTGTCCCATCCCTACACTTGCAGCGTTGTGGCATGGTGGGGTGCTCTTTATAGTTTGAGGGGCCATGTAGAAGAGGGGCCGAGTGTGGCAGCAGATGTAGGACGTCCAGCTGGGCAAGTGTGGCTTTAGGTAAAGGTGTCACCCTGAGGGAAGAGGCCTAGAGGAGGAGGGCCAGGGGGAGTCCGGGCTGGGAGGCCTGGATGGGCCTAGGGGCAGAGAAATCCAGCCTTGACCCTTTTAGGCAGCAAAGGGTGTTGACACTACTTTCAGGATCCCAAGCCTTAAGAAAATACTCATTAGCTTTTCTGGAATTTTATCATAGTGGTTATGGGGCATTTTAAAGAACAAATGAGCTGGGCATGATGGTACACACCTGTAATCCCACCACTCAGGAGGCTAAGGCAGGAGGATCACTGTGAGTTCGAGACCAGCCTGGGCTACAAAGTGAGCTCAAGGCCAGCCTGAACTGCATAGGGAGACCCTGTCTCAAAAAGACAAAAAAAAAAAAAGAATAAAGAACAAATGAGGGCCAGGGATATAGCTCAGCGCATAAGCACTTGCCTGGCAAGCCTGAGGTCATGAGTTCGATTTCCGGTACCAAAAAAAACTACAAACGAGTGTAGCTGAGGACACTGGTTTACAAATACTGAAAAATTTGTGTGTGGTAGTGCACGCCTGTAGTTCTGGCACTTGGGAGGCCGAGGCAGGAGGATTACCATGCGTTTGAGGCCAATCTGGGCTACATAGTATGTTCAAGGCCAATTTTTAAAGTTTAAAGACCCTGTCTCAACACACAACAACAGAAAGAAAGGAAAAAGATAGACCGAGTATTAGGTCAAGCTCAAAATGGGAGAGGCGGGCACTAGGAGGGAAGAAGCGAGGCCTGAAGTGAGCAGAAAAGCTGCAGAGGGCCTGCAGGCTCCTTTGCCCTAGGTGGCTGAAGCAGGACCTCTCCAATGACACGGGTCAGAGGACAGGCAGCTCCCACCAAGGCCCCTCTGGCCCCTGTCACTGTCAGGCCGGCTGCTCACCCAGGGCTGCCCTTTGCGGCACGTCTCCACAAGGGCAGAACCAGTGCTCACGTCTGTGTCCACACACCAGGCCCATCCTGGTGCGCCTGCGCTGCAGCAGACTGGGGTGCAGGTCCCCAGATCCAGGCTCTGCCTGTCTGCCAGGAGTGGAGGGCAGACATACCCTGTGAAAATGCCTCCCCCAGCAAGACAGACGGAGTGGAGGCTGAGGGGTTCCTTGCAGGGGAAGTGGGGCTGAGAAGTGGGAAGAGGGACAATTCGCACTCCAAGGGGGCTTCTGAGGCTGCAGTTTAGGGCGGGGTTGGAGGAGAAGCCCAAGCTCACCCCGAGAAGCCCACAGAAGTGCTAGAAGCAAAGGGTAAAGAAGGGCAAGGTGACTTCAAGGTTTATGAGAAAAGTAACAGCATCCAGACAGAGATTAAGGGTAAACAAAGAGAGGTGGGACAAGCAATAGCTGCAAGGGAGAGGAAGGCTAATGACCTTTCATATGCAAAGGAACATCCCAGCTCAGGGACCCAGGCCTGAACAAAGGCTCAGGAAGGACCTTTCTTAATTTCCTCCCTGTACCTCCACCTTCCTCTGGGTGCCCCAGGGAGTTCCCCACCCAGCTTGTCTACACTCTTCCACCAGGTCTCACAGGGGTTTTTTGTTTTTTGTTTTTTTTCTGGTACCAGGAATCGAACTCATGACCTTGTGCTTGCCAGGCAGACGCTGTGCCACTGAGCTACATCCCCAGCCCCTAGGTCTCACAGTTTTAGTGGAGTCCTGGAGTGCAGACTCACCTGCATCCCGGCCATCTCTGTTGAGGTCCCTCGAATGCCCCTGTGCCATGGGTCCCTGTTCTGACCCTGTCCCCGCAAAGCTAATGCCATTACTGATTTGAAGGCTGTGGACACCCTGTGACGGTGGAGCACACAGTAGAGGTCTTGGTCCGTGCGCTGGGGCCTGGGCCCTTTTGCTTGGACCCCTCTGTCCGGTCAGATTGGTGAGGGTTTCCCACTCAGGCGTGTGGGTCTGAGTCACGTTCCCTGGCCAGAGCCGGCACCTGCCCTGTGCTCTGGCTGTCTTCCTGTGGACAGCCGGTGGCAGCTGTAGTCAGAAGTGTCACCATGTCACTGCAGACTCAACCTCAGCCCTTCCCTCACCAAGGGTGCCCTGTGCCAGCCTCTCTGGCACTGAGTGCAGTGAGGAACTTTTCTGCTTCCCTAGGAAGCATTTTTTGGAGACAGAGTGGGGTTCTCCATAGCCCATATGCAGAAGCTTTCTTGCTCCTGAGCGTACTTGGTTCACACCGCGGTCAGTGCCCCAGATTGGGCGCTACAAATGGGCTGGCCCTGCCAGGGGCTACCCAGGTTCCTCGGGTCCTTCCATTTGGTGGATGCACGGGCCCTGTCCCCTGCTTTAAAAAAGGTAAGTTGCGGAGGGTAGCTCAGTGGTGGAGCATTTGCCTAGCATGCGCGTAGTGCGGGGCTCAGTCCCCAGGACCACACGCACAGAGTTGGTCCGGCATGGCGGCCTTCAACAGTAATCCTTTTTGTTTGTTTGTTTTTTCCGGTACCGGGAATCGAACTTGCGACCTTGCACTTGCCAGGCAGGTGCTGTGTCTCTGAGCTAAATCCCCAGCCCCCTCAATAGTAATCCTTGTGGGAGGCTGAGGCAGGTAGGATGAGCTCAAATTTGAGGCCAATTTGGACAACTTAGTGAGACCCTATGTTAGAAAAAAAAAGTCAAGGTAAAGTTCACATAACACAAAAGTAATTTTTTTTGTTGTTGTTGTTTTTTGAGACAAGGTCTCGCTATGCAGTTCAGGCTGGTCTTGAACTCACTTTGTAGCCCAGGCTGGCCCAGAACTCGCAACAATCCTCCTACCTCAGCCTCCTGAGTGCTGGGATTACAGGTGTGCACCACCACGCCTGGCTATGTTCCCACCCAGTACTGGGGATCAAACTCTCGACCTTGCACATGCCCTTCAGGCACTTACGCCACCGAGCTAAATTACCAGCCCCTGTTTGTCTGTTTTTTATTTTATTTTCATGGTACCAGGAATCAAACTCAGGATCTTGTGCTTGCCAAGTAGGCACTTGGGCCACTGAGCTATATCCCTAACCCTGTTTGTTTTGAGACAGGGTCTTGCTATATAATTCAGGCTAGCCTTGAAGTCACTATGTAGTCCACAGTCCAAGAGCCAGGCCTACAAAAACTGTGAACTCACAATGATCCTCCTGCCTCAGCCTTCTGAGTGCTGAAATCACAAGCACACACCATCATGCCCAGCAGAAGTAATCTTTTCCTTTATTTCACCTCAGTACTGGGAATTGAACGTAGGGCCTTTGCCCTAAGTTATATCCCCAGCTCATTTTATATTTTCTTTTTTTTGTCTTTTTGAGACAGGGTCTCCCTATGCAGTTCAGGCTGAGCTTGAGCTCACTTTGTAGCCCAGGCTGGCCTTGAACTAGCAACAATCCTCCTGCCTCAGCCTCCCGAGTGCTGGGATTACAGGTATGCGCCACCACGCCTGGCTTCATTTTATATTTTCTGAGAGAGGGTCTCGTTAAGTTGCCCAGGTTGGGCTGTGATTCAACCTTGTGATTCTTAGCCACCGTGGTGGCATGGTGGCACACGCCTGTAATCCCAGCACTCAGGAGGCTGAGGTAGGAGGATCGTTGCAAGTTCGAGACCAGCCTGGGCTACAAAGTGAGCTCAAGGCCAGCCTGAACTGCATGGCGAGACCCTGTCTCAAAAAGACAGAAACAAAAACAAAAACAAAAACAAAAAAGACAAAAATAAACAAACAAAAAAATTAGATGGCTGAGTGTGCTTGAGGTGGTTTCTGCATGTTCAGTCTGTTCCACTGACCCGCATGTCTGTTTTTTTTGCCAGTACCATGCTGTTTTTACCGCAGTAGCTTTTGTAGTTCAATTTTAAGTCAGGGATTACAATGTCCCCTGCCTTGTTTTGTTACCTAGAATGGCCATTCTAGGTCTCTTCTGGTTCCAAATGAATTTTAGGATTGTATTCTCCAACTCTGTGAGATATGCTATTGGCAGTCTGATCAGGACTGCATTAAATGTGTATAATTTTGGAAGTATGGTCATTTTCACTCTGTTGGTTCTTCCCACCCAAGAAAGAGAGGTACCTTTCCATTTTCTGATGTCCTCTTGGATCTCCTTTTTCAGAGTACTCTAGATTTCGATACAAAGGTATTTTTACTTCCTTCATTAGATCGGCTCCAAGAATTTTCATTTTTTTTGGATGCTACTGTGAAAAATGTTGTTTCTCAAATTGCTCTCTCATTGAATTTGTTATTTGTGTATAGGAATGCTATGTTTTTTGAGTTTTGACTTTGTATTCAGGTATGCTAAAAACTAAAGCTGGGCGTGGTGGCACATGCCTGTAATCCCAGCACTCAGGAGGTTGAGGCAGGAGGATGGTTGTGAGTTCAAGACCAGCCTGGGCTATATAGTGGGCTCAAGGCCAGCCTGAACTGAACAGCGAAATACTGTCTCAAAAAGACCCAAAAAACGAAAAGAAAGTATGCTAAAAACTGAATTTCATTATTCAGTCTAGAAATCTTTTGGTGGAGTTTTGGGGTCTTCTATAGTATCATGTCATTCACAAATAATGCTAATTTAACTTCTTCCCTTTTTTGTCCTTATTTCTTTTCTTTCTTTCTATTGTCTAATTGCTCTCACTAATGCTTCCAGAACTCTTTTTTTTTTTGTGTGTGTGTTTTTGAGACAGGGTCTTGCTATGCAGTTCAGGCTGGCCTTGAGCTCACTTTGTAGCCCAGGCTGGCCTCGAATTTGCGGGGATCTTCCTGCCTTAGCCTTCCAAGTGCTGGGATTTATACGCATGTGCCAACATGCCCAGCTTTTTTCTTAGTAGGTTTTTAAAATTTTATGGGTACATTTTAGATGTGCATGATAACATTCATCATTGAATTTGTGCCTGTGCATATATATTTCACCTCTTCTTTCCCATTCCCTTTCCCTCCCTCCAACCCCTCTTTGTTAGCAGGTTTTTTGGGTTATTTTTTGGTACCGGGAATTGAACTCAGGACTTTGTGCTTGCCAGGCAGGCACTTGTGCCACTGAGCTATATCCCTGGCCTAGCAGGTTTGTAATTACGTCTTCAATTTCATTGACTGATATTGGGTTATTTAGAATTTTTATATCTTCTTGATTCAGGTTTGGTAATTTATATGTATCTAGGAAGCTGTTCATTTTTCTGTGTTTTCCATCTTATTAGAATACAGATTCTTGTCCGGGCATGGTGGTGCACATCTGTAATCCCAGCACTCAGGAGGCTGAGGCAGGAGGATAGTTGTGACTCTGAGGCCAGCCTGGGCTACAAAGTGAGTGCAAGGCCAGCCTGAAATGCACAGTAAGACCCCGTCTCAATAAGACCAAGGGAAAAAAAAATCAAATAGAATACAGGTTCTCAGCTGGGCGTGGTGATGCATACCTGTAATCCCAGCACTCAGGAGGCTGAGGCAGGAGGATGGCTTCGAGTTCAAGGCCAGCCTGGGCTACATAGTGAGTCCAAGGCCAGCCTGCACTACATAGCAAGTCCCTGTCTCAAAAGATAAAAAAAGAATACAGGTTCTCAAAGTAGGGTTTTTTTTGTCTTTTTGAGACAGGGTCTCGCTGTGCAGTTCAGGCTGGCCTTGAGCTCACTTTGTAGCCCAGGCTGGCCTCGAAATAACAACGATCCTCCTGCCTCAGCCTCCGGAGTGCTGGGATTACAGGCATGCCCCACCACGCCTGGCCTCAAAGTAGGTATTGATGATCTTCTGGATTTGTGCACGGTCCATCATGATTTCACCCTTTTCATTCCTAACTGCATGGATTTGAGTGTTTTCTTTTTATAAGAAGGTTGGCTATGGGTTAGTCAATTTTAATCTTTCAGAGAACCCACTTTTTTTTTCTTTTGTCTTTTTGAGACAGGCTCTCACTCTGCAGTTCAGGCTGTCCTTGAGCTCACTGTGTAACCCAGGCTGGTCTTGAACTCACAACGATCCTCCTGCCTCAACCTCCAGAGTGCTGAGATTACAGGTGTGCAGCATATGTGGTCTGTTTTTTTTTTTTTTTTAATGTGGTCTGTTTTTGAGAAAATCCTGTGTGCAGTGGAGCAGAATGGGTATTCCGATGTTGTGGGGTGGAGCAATCTGTCGACATCAACTAAGTCCATTTGTCCAAAAGTTTGGTTCAAAAACAGTTTGGGTCAGTTCTGATATTTTTTTTGTTGACTTTCTTAATCTAGTTGATCTGTCTATTTGTGACAGTGGGGTATTGAGGTCTCTCTTTACAATCTTTTTTTTTTTTTGTCTTTTTGAGACAGAGTCTCGCTATGCAGTTCATGCTGGCCTTGAGCTCACTTTGTAGCCCAGGCTGGTCTCGAACTCACAACAATCCTCCTGCCTCAGCCTCCTGAGTGCTGGGATTATAGGCATGTACCACCACACCTAGAGGATAACTATTTCTGCTTGAAATCCAATTTTTTTGTGTGTGTGCTGGGAGTCAAACTCAGGACCTTGCACTTGCCATGCAGGCGCTATACCACTGAGCTATTTCCCCAGCCAAAATCTCTTCTCTGCAAATAGAATAACTATTTCTGCTTTTTTCCAAGTTCCTGTTGCATGGAGAATTTTTTTCCGGGACCGGGAATCGAACTCACGACCTTGCACTTGCCAGGCAGGCGCTGTGCTGCTGAGCTAAATCCCCAGTCCCTTTTTTCTTTTTTCTGAGACAGCGTCTCACTATGTAGTGCATGCTGGCCTTGAACTTATTTATGTAGCTGAGGCTGGCCTAAAACTCACAGGCAATCCTCCTGCGTCAGCCTTCTGATTGCTGGAATGACAGGCATGTACCATCATGCCTGGTAGGAGTATTATTTTCTATCTTTTGACTTTCAGTCTATGAGCTTCTTTTTGAATTAAATGTGTTTCTTCTATGTAGGATTGTTGGATCTTACTTCTTGATGTATTCTGCTAGCTTGTTTCTTTTGATTGGTGATTTGAGATCATTCATATTGATGGTTATAACTGATATGTATTGACTTATCCTTATCATGTTATTTTCCTGTGGTTGGTTCCCTTTTTTTCCCCTCCTCTGTTTAATTATTTGCCTTGCCAGGTGGGTTCATTTTGTTTGGGTTCATAGAGTTGGAGTCTTTTTTATCTATTTCTAGAATGTCCTTCAGAACATTTTGGAGTGCTGGTTTGGTGGTTGTGAATTTCTTACAGTGTTCTTTGTCATGCAAGTATCTCATTTCTCCATTGCTTTTGAAAGATAATTTTGTGGAGTACATCAGTCTGGGTTGGAAGTTTTCTTTTAGGGCTTGAAATACTCCACTTCAAGCTCTCCTTGATTTGAGGGTTTATACTGAGAAGTCTGCTATGATTCTGACGGCTTTCCTCATAGGTGATTTGTTTCTATTCTCTAACAGCTGTTGTTTTTTGTTTTTGTTTTTGTTTTGACAGGGTCTCACTACATAATTAAGGTTGGTCTTGGACTCACTGTGTAGCCCAGGCTGGCCTCGAAGTTGCGGCAATCTTCCTGCATCAACTTCCTACCTGCTGGGATTACAGGTGCGTGCCACCACACTCAGCTCTAACAGCTTTTAATATTCTCTTCTTGTGTTGAATTTCTGAAATTTTTTTTTGTTTGTTTGTTTTTTTCTCCGGTACCGGGAACCGAACTCACGACCTTGTGCTTGCCAGGCAGGTGCTTTGCCACTCAGCTAAATCCCCAGCCCCGAATTTCTGAAATCTTGACTATTACATGCTTTGTTATTTTCTGCCATTGCTTCTGTGAACAGGATTTTTTTTAATTTATTTATTTATTTTCATTTTTTGTCTTTTTCAGACAAGGTGGGTTTTTTTTTTTGTTTTTTTTTTTTGTGGTACCGGGAATTGAACTCACGACCTCGCACTTACCAGGCAGGTGCTGTACTGCTGAGCTAAATCCCCAGCCCCAACCACTGTTTTTTTAATGCTTACAGTTTTTTATGTTCTGATCGACTTTGCATGCTTTTTTTGTTTGTTTGTTTTGTTTTGTTTTGTTTTTTCCTGTACCGGGAATCGAACTCACAACCTCACGCTTGCCAGGCAGGCGCTGTGCCGCTGAGCTAAATCCCCAGCCCCCTACTTTGCATGCCTGTGTGTGGTGGTCAGAGCAACTGATTTGAAGGTAACAATATGCAATGGAATTACAATAGTGAACTCCTACCATCTTGTCTAGTGAAACTCTGTATTATCTCTAATGTTTTATTGAAGAATTATTTTCTTATTCTCTTTAATGGTTTGAGTAATCTTTCATTCTTACATCTGGTAATCTGAGCAATGTAGTTGAGGATAGCAATATGTAATGCAGTAACCACTGTTGATTCGTATTATTTTGTCCTGAGACGGTGTATCACTTTGAATATTCTTGCTTTGATTTCCTTATGTTCGTACTGGTATGCTGCTACTGTTCTATTTTTTTTTTTTATTTGTTTCTCATTTACTACTCTCTTTAAAATAAAAAAAAAAAAACAAAAAAAATACTCTGTCCTCACATTGGCTCATTCTGCTGCATATACTTTTTTTTTTTTTTTTTTTTGAGGCAGGGTCTCGCTATGCAGTTCAGGCTGGCCTTGAGCTCACTTTGTAGCCGAGGCTGGTCTTGAACTCACAACGATCCTCCTGCCTCAGCCTCCTGAGAGCTGGGATTACAGGCATACGCCACCATGTCCAGCCATGTCTGTTGATATATGCCTGTAAGCCTATCACTATGGGTGTGTGAAACAGGATGATTACAAGTTTGATCCTAGCCTGGGCAATTTAGAAATGTGGCAAGGCTGGGTCTGGTGGTGCATGTCTGTAATCCCACGTCTGGTGGTGCACGTCTGTGCTCCCCAGCACTGGGGAGCCTGAGGCAGGAGGATTGCTGTAAATTCAAGGCCAGCTTGGGCTACACTTTGGAGTTCTCAGCCAGCCAGCAGTTCAAAGTCAGACTGTGTCTCAAGAAAACAAAACAAAATGAAGCAAAACAAAACAGAACAGAACAAAACACAAACAAAGGAAATGGAGATAAAAAAAAAAACCTGGTTATTTTGCATTTTAAGTTTTTGAAATTTAAGAATTTAGGGTTGCAACTCAGCCTTGAATGTAGGGAGGTGGTGCATCCATACTTATAGTTCTTATCAACATGGCTGATCACCCAACTATATTTAAGGCCCTTTCCTTAGCTAGCTCTCTATTCTTTAGCTAACTAAACTGTCTTTGACATTATCACAGTGTTCTACTGTAAGCAAGCATCCAGACAAGTGTTTCCTAGAAATATAGATCCCTTTGGGAAGCCAAGACTGATGCCAAGTCCTCAGAGAGGTGGTGTGTAAAAAGGCAGCATCATATGGTGACAGATGATATATTTTTCTGGTTCTCTCTCTCTCTCTCTCTCTTTTGGTGATATCGGAGACTGAGCTCTAGTCTACCTCCCCAACCCATTTTTTAAAACCTTACTTTGAGACAGGGCAAGAATAAGTAGCAGTTATCCAGGATGGGCTGAAAGTTATGGATCCTCCTCACTCACCCTCCTAGCGTGCTGAGGGCTGCACATGGAGGTACATGCCTATAATCCCAAGACTCAAGAAGCTGGGGCAGGAGGATCCCTGAAAGTTCAAGGCCAGTCTGGACTCATAGTGTGACCCTGTCTCAACAAACAAATAAACAAACAAACAAACGAAAGGAATGGTTATAAAGTCCATGAGGGCTGGCGACATAGCTCAGCAGCACAGTGCCTTGTTTGGCAAATGCAAGGTCCTGAGCTCGAGGCCTGGTACAAAAAAAAAAGTCCATGAGATCCAAGCCAGACATGGTGGCACACAAGCCATAAGGCCAGGACTCTGGAAGGATAAGAAAGAAAGACAGCAAGTTAAATCCTACCTGGGCAATTTAGCAAGACTCTGGAAAATAAAAAGGTGTGTGTGTGGTGCATGCTGGGGATTTTTTTTTCTTTTCTTTTTTCTTTTTTTATTTCTTTGGTCTTTTAGAGATAGGGTCTCACTACCAAGTTCAGGCTGGCCTTGAGCTCACTTTGTAGCCCAGGCTGGTCTCGAACTTGTAACAATCCTCCTGCCTCAGCCTTCCGAGTGCTGATTTTTTTTTTTTTTTTGGTCTTTTTGAGATAGGGTCTTGCTATGAGTTCAAGGCTGGCCTTGAGCTTACTTTGTAACAGTGCAGGCTGGTCTCAGATTCACAAAGATCCTTCTGCCTCAGCCTCCCAAGTGCTGGGATTACAGGTGTGTGTCACCACGCTAGGCATTCTGGGTTTTTTGAGACAGGATTTCACTACTTAGTCCAGGCTGTCCTCAAGTTCACTATGTAGTTTAGGCTGCACTCCAATTCACAATCCTCTTGCCTCAGGCTCTAGTGCTGGGATTATAGGAGTGTGTGTGTGTGTGTGTGTTTGTGTGTGGTGAATGGGAATTAGACCCAAGGCCTAAACTACATCCCCAGCCTTTAAATATTTTTAAAGTATTTTTGTTTTGAGACAGATCTCACGAAGTTCTTACTTGCCCCAGCTAGGCTCACACCTGCCTTAGCCTCCCAGAGTGCTGGTATTACTCGCATATGCCAACATAGCCAGCTTGGCAAATTCCTAATAGAAGACAGAAGACATTTAAATAATAATTTTTATTTTTTGTTTTGTTTTTTTTTTTGGGTTTTTCTCCGGTACCGGGAACCGAACTCACGGCCTTGCACTTGCCAGGCAGGTGCTTTTGCCGCTGAGCTAAGTCCCCAGCCCCCAATAATAATTTTTAAAAGGCCATGTGAAGACAAATTGGGCTGGGTAGCCCCAAAATGGTTTCAGCAAGTGACTGGGGCGTGGGCGATACTGGAAGGTGGGAAAAAGCCAGACAGAGTTTGGCAAAGGAAGACGGCTCATGCGTGTGGCGGCGGGAAGTTGCCAGCCACTGCATACTGGTTTCTCCCTACAAACCCTGCCTGCAAGGCGAGGAAGAGAGCCTCTCTAGAGGTTGGCAAGGAGCAGAGGGACACGGCCTGGCTCTTTGGGAGGGAGCCAAGACGCACTCCCAGCCGCCATGTCTGTCCAGTAAGACAGACAGGCTAGTGAGGTGCGAGGGTCGCAGCCCCGCCAGCAGGTGGGATGGCCCGGGGCCACGTGGACTGAACAAAGGCGAGGCGGGGACAGAATCCCGGACCCCGCCCCCCGCCGGAACGGAGGCCCCACCCAGGACTCCGGGATCGGGTAGAGGGGGCGGCGCTGGGGTTGGGTCCTTCGGAGGGTTCCTGCCTGCAGAACCCTGAGAGGACTCCTCTCCTCCCTGCTCTCCCTCCCTACTGAGCCTGGAAAGCTCAGACAAAATTCAACAGAGATCCTACTTCTCTCGGAAAAGCATCAAAGTAGAAGAATTGGTTGGCTTAACAGATGGAGAGGGGACTTTTGGAGGCTGGGAGGAATTTTACAGACTGGCTGCCTCTAGGCCTTGATGGTCTGCGTTTGACTTGTCAAGATCTTATGTGGTTTTTTGTTTGTTTGTTTTCTCCTTTTGAGACAGGGTCTCGCTATGCAGTTCAGGCTGCCCTTGAGCTCACTTTGTAGCCCATGCTGGTCTCGAACTAGCAACGATCCTCCTGCCTCATCCTCCCGAGTGCAACGTCTTGTGTTGCTCAAGTTAACAAACCCGCCAACATCACCTCTGCGTTCAGAGAAGTACTGTACACGCTTCTTCACTGAGACCCAGCGCTCAGTACCCCGTCCCGCCCACTGCCTACCGGGCCCACCCTCTCCCGAGCTAACAGTGACGCCAAAGCTGTAGGCAGCCCAAGCCTACAGAGGGCGTTGAGACTGGGGTAGAAGTCCGTACTGTACATGAGCGTGGGCATCGAGTCGCCAGCTCGTGGGTAGAACAAGGGAAATGTCCCTGGAGCAACCGAACACACGGCACGCCGGCCCACAGAGTGGTGGCCGTCACCTTACGGACCCCCGGGCCTCGGACCCGCGGGGCGGGCCTGCTAGGGACGGCTCTGCGCACGCGTATTCTCGGCCAACCCCGAGGGGGTAGCCCGGCTCCGCCCCCGGGCGTGCGGCGCCCAACGCGCGTGCGCGATCGCGACGGCGGCGCCAGTTATTTCTGTCCCGCCCCCGCACCGTGGCTCTTTCTGCTAGCGGGCGCTCGGTCGGGCAGTTCTTGCAGCGCGTGACCGGAGGGCTGCTTAGGAGGCAGTGCGGACGGGCCGTGCGGAGGCGAGGGCCGCAGTCGGTTGGGTTTTGGCAGCACCGGGCGCGCGGCGCGCAGCGGCAGAGCGAGCGTGCGGCGGCGCCTGGCCTC
>NW_004955584.1:1149597-1162756 GCF_000276665.1 Chinchilla lanigera
GGGGTCGGGCCGGGGTCCCCGGGCAGCCCTCGGTGTGAGGGCGGAGGAAGCGGCAGCCCCGGGGCGGCGGGGGGCGGGTGTGCGCTGCGGGAGCCCGCAGGCCTCTCAGCGCGGCTGCCTCCGCAGTGGTGGACTGCCCGGTGTGCAAGCAGCAGTGTTCCTCCAAAGATATCGTGGAGAACTACTTTATGCGCGACGGCGGCAACAAGGCTGCCTCGGACGCACAGGACGCGAACCAGGTGCATTTCCGCTGCCCGCGGACATGGGGATCCGTGTCGGTCCCAGAGGAGCGTTGCACCGACTGCGGTCACTGTCTGTCCTGGGGATCTGGGTGGGCTTCTTACCTGGGGTCAGAGACCCACCTTAATCTGTGTTTCCCGGAAGGTAAATGCAGGCTTGTCGTTTGTCTTTTCTTCCCGACGCTACTTTCTTTGGGCAGTGTTGCACTAGCTGCGAGGATAATGCCCCAGCCACCAGCTATTGCGTGGAGTGTTCCGAACCACTGTGTGAAACCTGTGTGGAGGCGCACCAGCGGGTGAAGTACACCAAGGACCATACTGTGCGCTCCACTGGTAGGTGAAAGGGTGCCCTGTTATGGCTACCTTCTTAGGGCTGTTACCTAGGGGATATCCTCTGAGACCTGGATGCAGAACTCGGAAATACGGTGTCCAGGCTCCTTGCAGTGTGTCTGGGGCTTTATTTAGAGAGGAACGGTTATGGGCTGGGAGGCATAGGGGGCCGCAGGATGCTGCAGGGGCACAGGATTCAAGGAGGTGCCTCCTGGAAGCCCCTAGAGCGAGGGTCCTGGTGTTGGACAGCACATGCAGGAAGTGTGAGGTGTGAGGAGAGACTTCACAGGATTTGGGATTCCCTAGCACATGGTCTCAGATTAGTCTGGGGAAAGTGAGGTTTCTGGGATAGGGCCTTTGTCAAGCATCCAGGGCTGTTCTGGTAGTGGTTAGTCCAGGAACTATCTGAGCTGGGTGTGCAGCACTCTACCCAGAGCACTTGATAGTTCTAGATTTTTCAGGGTTCTGGCTTCGTTATGGAAAGGAGCTGGAGAGGCTCCTGAGCCTGGCCCTGGTTTTGGCTCAGAATCTTTTTTTTTTTTTGGTCTTTTTGAGACAGGGTCTCGCTATGCAGTTCAGGCTGGCCTTGAACTCGCTTTGTAGCCCAGGCTGGTCTCGAACTTGCAACAATCCTCCTGCCTCAGCCTGGGATTACAGGCGTCCGCCACTGTCCCTGGCCTTGGCTTAGAATCTTATGACCAGTCTTTTTCTTTTTTCATGTGTTTCCTTTGTTTGCTCTTTTTTCTTTTCTTTTTTAAAATAAGAGTCACCTGTGCATAGCCCAGGCTGGCCTTAAACTTGCTGGATTTCTCCACCTTCAGCCTCTCAAGTGCAGGGTCATGGGTGTGTGTCAGTACAACTAGCCCTAAGCTGTCTTTTGATGTTTCAATGCTTCTTTCTATCCCAGGGGGCAGTACTGATGGAAAGATGGTAATAAAGCATGGTTTGTTATAAGGCTTAAAAGAGCTGGCAGGGAATGGCAAGAGCCTGTAGGGTTCCTAGCTTCCAGAGATTGCAGGCCAGGGTCATTCGTTCATTCATGATCCAGTAGTGGGTGGCATTTGGGAAGCCAAGGCCCGTTTAATCTGTACTACACAGTTTGGGTTTAATTGGTACAGTCAGGCTTGATTGGCATTGGAGAGAAAGGGACTGAAAAAGTCCATGTGATGGGCACACGTTATGTACATGTGTTTGGTCTTTGGGTAGAATGACTGAGCATTGGAACCTTTCCCTAGAGAGGAAAGCTTGACACTATCCTAAGGTTGCTTGTCTAAGGGCTTATTTTCCCCAGTCTGAGAAGACCTTGCAAAGCCTTGTGAGTCCTTGAATTACAAGAGACTTTATCATTCTGTCAAGGAAGGGGGAAGATTACATGAACAGTTAAAAAGAGAGCCTGTCGGAAGTTACTTTGTTGGCACGGAGAATTCTGAGTTTGCCCTCCTGGACAAGCTTCTAGTAGAGGGAACAGCAAAGAGGAGTTCTTTACTGACAAGAGGTTGTCATCCTTATTTTCTATAGTATCTACAGAAGCTAAAAGAAGTAGGTATTTCTCTTTTCAGGCTAGGGGAGAAGGTTTTGAGAGAGAGGAGCTGCCACAGCCACAGACCCTCTAGCTCTTCTTTACACAGGTCAGGCTGGTAAGACAGGAAGGAAGTCAGTCCTGAGCTGTGTCTTGCTGTCTTGAGTTTGAGGTGTACAAGGGTGGGGTCCAGGCTCATGGTTCCCACTTCCCAGGCCCGGCCAAGTCCCGTGATGGTGAACGCACTGTCTACTGCAATGTGCACAAACATGAACCTCTAGTGCTGTTCTGTGAGAGCTGTGATACCCTCACCTGTCGAGACTGCCAGCTCAATGCTCACAAGGACCACAAGTAAGTCTTGAGGCGTAGTGGGTAGGTAGATACCACCTACTCCCGGGCCTCACTTGTAGGCCCATCTGCTTGCTTTAGGTACCAGTTCCTGGAGGATGCAGTGAGGAACCAACGCAAGGTCCTAGCCTCAATGGTGAAATGCCTTGGGGATAGACATGCTACATTGCAGAAAAGCACCAAGGAGGTTCGGAGCTCGTAAGTGTGGGTGTCAGGGCTGGGGGGTGGGCCTCAGGGTAAGATGCTTCCTTCCTGGCCTGACTTGCCTTGTTACCTAGGATCCGCCAGGTGTCTGATGTGCAGAAGCGCGTGCAGGTGGATGTCAAGATGGCCATCTTGCAGATCATGAAAGAGCTGAACAAGCGGGGCCGTGTGCTGGTCAACGATGCCCAGGTAAGCCACGTGAGTGTGGGAGAGACCCTGGGTCCCCTCTGCTGGTGAAGAACCCTGCTGTCTTCTGCCCTTCCTGATGGCTTTATTCTCCTTGACCTGCAGAAGGTGACTGAGGGGCAGCAGGAGCGCCTGGAGCGGCAGCACTGGGCCTTGACCAAGATCCAGAAGCATCAGGAACACATCCTGCGGTTTGCTTCTTGGGCTCTGGAGAGTGACAACAACACAGCCTTGTTGCTTTCTAAGAAGCTGGTATGTGCTGTGTCTGCAGGCAGGGGGCCCCAGCATGCTGGGTCTGTTTGGTCCCAGCGTGCTCACGCCCCACCCCTTTCTTCCTCCAGATCTACTTCCAGCTGCATCGAGCTCTCAAGATGATTGTGGACCCCGTGGAGCCACATGGGGAGATGAAGTTCCAGTGGGACCTCAATGCATGGACCAAGAGTGCTGAAGCCTTCGGTAGGTCCCGGTCTTTCCTTGTTTTGTTCAAAACTGGACCCTGCATGCAAAAATGATAGATTCTTCAGGTTGAGACCAGCGTCCCATTTTCTTCCTTTCCTTTTTTTTTTTTGGCACTGTGAATCAAACTCGGGACCTTGCGCTTGCCAGGCAGGCGCTTGTACCGCTGAGCTGTGTTCCCAGCCCTTTCTTCCTCTCCTATTCTAGGGTGCACTCAGCATGGAGAAGGTAGCTGGTTTGCGGGTGGCACAGTTTATGGCAGAATGCTGGGCCTTTGTGTTGCAGCTCTAGCCATTTTTTAAATATATATTTATTTTTTAAATTAAAGCTTACTGGTATGTTTCAGGTATAGGTACTGATCACATTCATTATAGGGAATTTGTACCCGTACATGTTGCAATTTGATTCTTTTTCTCATTCTCTTACCCTCTTTTCAACTCCTCTTCCTTCATTTGTACCTCTTTTTTTTTTTTTTTTAAACTCACTGTATAGCCCAGGCTAGCCTCAAACTTGCAGCAATCTTCCTGCCTCAACTTCCCAAGTGCTGGGATTATAGGTGTACATCACCATGCCTGGCTCAGGCTGGTTTTGAACTACTGTGTAAGCCAGGCTGGCCTTGAGCTCCTCCTGCCTCAGCCCCCAAAGTGCTGGAATTACAGGCGTGTACCACCATGTGGGGGGTTTATTTTTAAATTTTGAGGCAGGGTCTCATTAAATTGCCCAGGCTGGGTTGGTTTGGAATTTGTGATTCTTCTGCCTCAGCTTACTGGTGCTGAAATTACAGCTATACTTCATGCCTGGTTGGGTCCCAGTCTTGGCCTTTGCTCTACCTTCTTACCAGTCCACGTGCTGTACCTACTTAGGCTTCTCTCCTTTTTTTTTAGGCAAGATTGTGGCTGAGCGTCCTGGTACCAACTCCACGGGCCCTACACCCATGGCTCCTCCAAGAGCCCCAGGACCCCTGAGCAAGCAGGGTTCTAGCAGTAGCCAGGTGAGCAGGGGAAAGGACTAGGAATGGGTGGAACACTGGGCCCATTGAGTACTTGCCTCACAGAGGTCCATTGCTGTGTTCTGTTGCAGCCCATGGAGGTCCAGGAAGGCTATGGCTTTGGATCAGGTGAGTGGGTCTGCCTCGGGCATTGGGGGCAAACCTATGGCATGCATACTGCAGCGAGCTACTTGTGTCAATGAAAGTCTAAAAGGTTTGCCATTACTGGCCTAGGGTGTAGCAGGGCCCCACTAAGTGCCTGTGTCTACCCTCAACCTGCCATCCCCTTTTCTGTCTTCTGAGCAGACGACCCCTACTCCAGTGCAGAACCCCATGTGTCTGGCATGAAGCGGTATGTGTGTGTGGTGGTCCCTTGGGTAGTGGATAAGTCGGGTGTAGGGGTAGGGCTGCTCATGCCAAGTGCATCCACAGGTCTCGCTCTGGTGAGGGCGAGGTGAGTGGTCTCATGCGCAAGGTGCCACGTGTGAGCCTAGAACGTCTGGACCTGGACCTTACAGCTGACAGCCAGCCGCCGGTCTTCAAGGTCTTTCCAGGCAGCACCACTGAGGACTACAACCTCATAGTTATTGAGCGTGGTGCTGCGGCAGCTACTGGTCAGCCTGGGCCTGCACCTCCTGGAGCGCCGGGCGCCCCACCCCTCCCTGGCATGGCCATTGTCAAGGTTAGCTTGTCCCAAGGGACCATGATGGGAGTGTGGCATCTGTTATGTACATTTGGATTCTCTTTAACACCCTTTACCATGTTTTAGGAGGAGGAGACAGAGGCTGCCATTGGAGCCCCTCCTGCTGCTGCTGAGGGCCCTGAGACCAAGCCTGTGCTGATGAGTCTGGCTGAGGGCCCTGGTGCTGAAGGCCCCCGCCTGGCCTCACCTAGTGGCAGTACTAGCTCAGGCCTGGAGGTGGTGGCTCCTGAGGCCACCTCAACCCCAGCTGGTGGCCCAGGCAACCTCGATGATAGTGCCACCATCTGCCGTGTCTGCCAGAAGCCAGGTGACCTGGTCATGTGCAACCAGTGCGAGTTTTGCTTCCATCTGGACTGCCACCTGCCTGTTCTGCAGGATGTGCCAGGGTGCGTGTGAGGCTGGGTGTGGTCTCAGCATGGTGTGTCGGGCTGGGTGGGTTCCTGTGCATTCTCTCATTTTTTCACCCTAGGGAGGAGTGGAGCTGCTCACTCTGCCACGTACTCCCTGATCTGAAAGAGGAGGATGGCAGCCTGAGCATGGATGGTGCAGACAGTGCTGGTGTGGTAGCCAAGCTCTCCCCAGCCAACCAGCAGGTGAGTGTCCAGCTATTCAAATGTGGGTAACGCAGTGGTTTTACCCTCCTGCATTCTGCAGTTCTGTCTTGTCCTGTCCTGTCCTGTTTAGAAATGTGAGCGTGTCCTGCTGGCTCTGTTTTGCCATGAGCCCTGCCGTCCCCTGCACCAGTTGGCTACAGACTCTACCTTCTCCGTGGTGAGTGCAGTTTAGAACAGGAAAGGAAGGAAATGTGGAATGTTGGGTCTCACCATCAAGATGTATGTCATTTTTGCCCACAGGAGCAGCCTGGTGGCACCCTGGACCTGACCCTGATCCGTGCCCGCCTGCAGGAAAAGCTGTCACCCCCTTACAGCTCTCCCCAGGAGTTTGCCCAAGATGTGGGTCGCATGTTTAAGCAGTTTAACAAGCTGACAGAGGTGAGCATGGGATGAGGGTGTGGCCATGGCCTGTCGTGGGACAGGGCAAATGGGGTTATGGAAGTTACCCACCCATCCATTATCCCCTTGCTTGACCTAGGACAAGGCCGATGTGCAGTCCATCATTGGCCTGCAGCGCTTCTTCGAGACGCGCATGAATGAAGCCTTCGGTGACACCAAGTTCTCTGCTGTGCTGGTGGAACCCCCGCCGTTGAGCTTGCCGGGTGCTGGTCTAAGTTCCCAGGAGCTGTCTGGTGGCCCTGGTGATGGTCCCTGAATCTGGGACCCTGTGGGCAGCTTGGCCCTGCTCTGTGTCCTATTACCCTCATCCTACCCCTTTGTGGCCTGACTCTCACTCCTTGATGGTCCCTATGCCCGTCCCTCACAAAATGGTTTTTACTTCTGTGGATTTAATAAAAATTTCACTGGTTCCTCAGGCCTTGGCTGGTTAGGGGCTGTGGTCCTGGTCTCTTGTCCACATCTCCTCCTCACCATCAAGCATTGGAAAAGTATGGGATCTTTCCTGGGCCTCCTTGAACCTTTCTGGGTGCCAACAGGATGGGGAAGAACCTCTCTTGGGCCTTGCCTTGGGGGGTGTGTGTGGAGGGGAGGACAACAGTTAACCTCGTAAGGCATATGTAGACCAGAACCTGTCAAGGACCCTGGTGGGTAGGCCTGGGCTCAACTGTGGGCCTGAAAAAAACCTCGTTTGTCATGTACCTTGTAATAGCCATTCTTCAGCGTTTCCAAGGTTTTCCCTTGGAGATCTCATCAGACGGGTATGCAGAGTTCTGAGGGTTTTTCTGTTACTGTTTATCCTTGTTCTGTGCTTCCTGGCTGCTCTCCAGCTGAGCCCTAGTGAGATACCCAAGTTGGGCTGGCTATTGACTCCCATTGGTCTAGACAGCTTTTTATTTCATGGTATTGCGAATTGAAGAGGACATTTGCCCTGAGCTAACTTCTTGCTGAATTAGGCTGGACTTGAAATCGTGATCCTCCCTCTCTGCCTCCCAGAGTGTTGGGATAAACAGGCATGTGGAACTATGCCTGGTCTTTAAATTCTCATTAAGCCATCATTATATAGAACTTTGCTTGCTGTTAAAATTGATGGATTCAGGGCTAGATTTGGGATGGTACCGGTGTGTTGGGAGACTTAGGTACTAGGCCAAAGGCTACAGGTGGGCATGGCTTGCCTACCCCTTTCCCAGACCCTAACCCAGGGACACAGTCTGGCCCCATGAATGCCAGTCACACCAGCTGGAGAATTAGCATTCAATTTCATTTATTACAGATAAGCACGGTAAAGACCCTGGGTGTCCATTCTGCCCTTTCCCCAGTGGCAGGGGTGTGGTCAGTCTCTCCGAAGGTTCTTGAGCCGCTCTTCTAGGTCTGCATCAGCATCAGCCAAGGCTGAAGCTGTGGCCTCTGCTTTCTTCCCACCAGCAGCCACACTGAGTGAGCCTCCAGTGGAGGGGAGATCTGCGAGGAGAGTGGATGTTAGAGCAGAAAGTAATGCAGGAGATGAGGGGGTCTGGGCTGTTTGTGACTCAGGTGGGAAATGAAGTGGGTCTGTGGCACTCACTCGACAGCTCGTCTGTCAGGCTCAGTCCCAGCTCATCTAGGACCTGGGACACTACAGCATCACTAAGGAAGCAAAAGAACGAAGAGAACTTCGATGAAGGCTATGCATGGGTGAGGACAAGAAAAAGCCCCCACCTTCCCACCCAGTTTCTTGTCTTTTTGAGACAGGGTCTCACTGTGTAGTTCAGGCTGGCCTTGAGCTCACTTTGTAGCCTAGGCTGGTCTCAAAGTCAGAGCAATGGTCCTGCCTCAGCCTGCCAAGTGCAGGGATTACAGGTGTGTGACACCATGCCCGGTTCCCACAGTTGCTTCATACCTCTCCTCTTCATCTTCCTCATCTCCCATGGCATCGTCGATGGCATCATTCATCATCTCCTCCTTCATGTCCATGATCTCTGCCTGCCGCTCAAACTCCATCATGATCTTCTGGATCTGGGGCAATTTCAGCTGGAAGTAGGGGGAGGGTGAGTTTGGTCTCTGATGGTCAGTGGGGGTGGGGAGGGGAATGGGGAGCGACACACCTGTCTGTTCATGGTACCCATGGCCTTGGTGACCCCCTTCATGGCTTGTGCCATTGAGTTGTTGGACTTCAGTGTCTGTATCTTCAGGGACACAGCCTGGATGTTGGCCCGCATCAAAACAAACTTGCGCACATAGCGCCGTGTACGCACTAGGTCTTTTGCCATGATGCGCACAGCATCCTGTAGAGTGGACAAGTGTGTGAAGGGTACATCTGAAGAATTAGGCTTTAGCAAAGTTAATCCCAATAGTCAATGGTTCTTCCCTTCTGATTTCACCTGCTTGCATTTCCCCTTATAAGCTAAGGCTCACTCATGAATCTTTTTTCCCACTTCCATATCTAGTGTCACTCCCTGAGTTTAAACACCCTGTTTTGGTCCCCAGCCTGGACAGAGAAAGCCCTGGGTCTGATCTTCAGCACTTGTGGATTGTATTTGGCCAGCTTGGGCTGCATAGCAAAATCCTGTCTCAAATGGAAAAATAAAACACAAAGGCTCTACTAGTCTTTTCATTCTCGTTCTCCTCTCACTGGCCTTTTGGTCAAAGCCTCTTTAAGAATGTTTTTCAATACTGGGAACCAGGGTCTACACTGAACTACATCCCCAGGCATTTAAATTTTTTTTCCATTTTAGCCAAGTATGGACACATGCTTGTGGCAATTGCAGCACCCTGGAAGGTAGAGGCAGGACATGAGCTGGCCTGGGCAGTTTAGCAAAATCGTGTCTTTAAACAGGCTGGGATCCTGCCTCGCTCTCCCACTGCGCTGAGATGACAGCTGTGAGTGGCCATACTCAACTCCAAAGCTTACTCTCTCTGTCACCCGTTACCGCTGTGCCCACTGTTCACAAGCCTTGGTCTGGTGTCCACCTCTCACCTCACTCTTGCTTTCCCAGTTTGCTAACACTTGCCAGCTATTGTGCTTGCACGATGCAGCCTGAGGCCAAATCTTCAGAAGCTCAATCTCAACACTCAAGAGCCTCGGCTGATACAACTACCAAGGAGGTGGTGCTAGCAGACTGCTAAACTAGGGAAGCCGCTCATCCTTCACTCAGCTTTCGTCAAAGGACTTGTCTTTTAGTGTCCTGTCTTGTTCCCTATCACTGTGGTGTGTGGCCAAGAAATGCCACCTTGCCCTGTGTCCCAGCCCCTGATCGTGGGCACTTACCATCTGCCCCTGCTTGGCCATCTTTTTGATGTCTGCAATGATTTTCTTCTCCTGAGTCTCCAGCTTCTGTCGCTCCCGGTCTAGCTCTCGCATGGCACGGTTTAGAGCCCGCTGGTTCTGGCGCAGCAGCTCCTCTGGCGTCTTTCGGCGCCCAAATAACAGGTCCATGGTGGTTAAGTCCAATGGCAGACCTGGGGGAGTAAGGCTGGGCTATAGCGGGTGGGGCCCAGAAGGAGGCAAGAAAGAAAACAGGTTCATGCAGCGGGTGGGTGAGGACAGGAGGTATGAAAGAGCAGAAGGAAGCAGCCATGGGACATAAGGGAGGCTAGCCAGACCTAAAAATCACCCACTACGCTGGCCCAAGCCCCCCTCCATCCCCTTGTCCACACAGACGTCAGGGCCTGAAGCACTTTCTAGAGCCAAAGGTGTGGTTCTGGCATCTTGGATGGGGTGGGGTTGGCGGGACTAGGCAGCGCTACTGTATTTGGGACCCTGAGCACGTCGGACAGGACAGCTGTGGCAGAGTGGGCGTGGGGCTCTGGGCAGCACAGTGGCATGCACACAGGGACCCTGGCTTCGGAGGACACAGGTGGGCGTACTCCACGCGCCGAAACACGGCGGTGCCGGGAACCCGAGAAGAGGATAAGGTTGCGGCAGGACTCCGGTGCACCCGATGCCAGGGCCCGAGGTAAGTTCCGGGACGCCGTGTCCCGCCCAGACCTGCGGCCCAGGGGGGGCCACTCACCGGAGCTGGCACGGAGGCTCGCTTCCGCTTCCGGGTCACGTTCCCCTCGCTCGGATCACCGGCGTACCCAGCAACGGTGGCCCCTCGCTCCTGTCGCCTCCGCTACCGCCGCCGTTTCCGGATCAAACGACCTGACGCTACACACCCCGCCCATACGCGGAATGCTGGGAAGTAGCGTGAGCGCGCACATGCGCGGAGGCGACCGGCAGCCAGGCGCATGCGCAATCCCCACGAGCTCTCGCCAGCCGAGTCCCGCCCTCGCGAGCCAGGGTCGCAGCTGTGCGACAGTAGCGCCCGTTTGTCCCCCCCTTACAAGTCCCGCCTCCCACCGCCTTAGGACACTTCATCCGCGGAATCCTGACTTCCGCTGGAAGGCTTGGAGAGCGTTAGGCAGGAGCCTCCCCCACCGGCCTGCACATGGCAGAGAGCAGTAGTGGCCGCGGAGGTTGCGCTTTCCCCTCTGCAGGCAGGGGCTGATGGAGTCCCCGATCCTGCCCAGATCAGCGGCCCGAGATAACACCCTTGAGCGCACGCACACCTTACCTGGCCCTCCCGCCCCACGGAAGGACGAGGCAGAGGCCATGCAGTAACATTCCCCTTTAATAGCCTGCTATGACCTCCGGCGGTGGAAAGGGGGGTTGCCCGGGCCCAGCTACCCAGGCCCCTGGCCTTCACACCCCACAGCCCAGAGCCCAGAGTCAGGGGCTGGAAAGCACCCAGCGGGGGGCTAGGCAAACCAATTCATTTCCCATCGCTGAGCAGGTCAGGGGGGAGGAAGTGCCAACCGGAATCATGTGATGGTTAAAAAAAAAATACCTAGGGGCAGGTGGCAAGGAGGGGAGGCAAGGCCAAGGCAGGGATTCCTCCACTGGCCATTTCCCACCCACCTCCCGTGTCCCCCAATAAATATTTGCAGGGGATGCCTGGGCTGGCGGCCCTGGCGGGGTGGGTATGCGCCCCCTATTTCAGGCAGCGTTCGAAATAGGTGGAGCCGATGTAGCCACCTCGCATGGAGCGCTGCACGTTCTGCTCGAACAGCCGCCGGTTGTTCTGCAGGACCTCGGCGGCCTCCTTGTTCAGTGGGTCCTCGGGGTTGGGCTCCTGTAGCCAGTACAAGCAGGGTCAATGGGCCCAAGGGCAGAAGGCCAACCTTCCCCGGCCCCAAATGCTCACCCCTACTCACCAAGAAGAGATACTGCAGGCCATAAATTATGGAGTTTATCGTAAGGACTGGCTTCCAGTCCTCTCTGTGGACAGAGAGCATCAGGGTGAGGGCTATTGAGTAGGAAGAGATTGCCACAGGCCCTGTTGGTTGGTACTGGACAGGTCGGGTTCACAGAATGCAGAGTGAAGATATGAGAAGCCAGGGAAAAGCATGGAGCAGGACACGCCAGGGGAAAAGCCAGTTAGGAAGATGACTGCCATAGTGGGAGGGAAGGGACAGAGGGATACAGTGCCCAAGATGATGAGGGGGCCTGGCAGGCAGGGCTGGGGAGGGCAGTGGAGGGCCGGTACTCTCACCTGAGGATGTTGAGGCAGACGTTACCCTCAAGGTCAATGTTGGGGTGATAAACCATAGTCTCACACTTCACCTTGGGGGGGTCATGTGGGTAACCTTGGCCCACCTGGCTCCAAGAAAAGATGAAGAGAGGTGGGGAGGCAGGGTCTCAGCTGCTGCCTC
This sequence comes from Chinchilla lanigera, assembly GCF_000276665.1. Taxonomy (NCBI): domain Eukaryota; kingdom Metazoa; phylum Chordata; class Mammalia; order Rodentia; family Chinchillidae; genus Chinchilla; species Chinchilla lanigera. The sequence continues at coordinate 1,161,254 of NW_004955584.1, forward strand.
CTCAGTCAACAAAGCCACCTCTGTCCCTTTGGTTTTCTTTTTTTCAGACAGGGTCTCACTACACAGTTCAGGCTGGTCTTGAGCTCACTTTGTAGCCCAGGCTGGCCTTAAACTTGAGACAATCCTCCTGCCTCGGCCTCCCGAGTGCTGGGATTATAGGCATGTGCCACCACACCTGCTTCTGCTCTTTTGGGACTCACCTTAAAACTGAACACAAACTTTCCACTCTTGTAGAAGCCCTGGAAGGGGAAGAGAGAAAGTGGCATTAGGGTCATATTTTGCATGGCCTGCAGGTTCCCCTCCTTTCAGTGGAGCCACCCTGGTCTGTTCCTAGTCTGTTCCTGAAGTCCAGTCATACATGTTTTTACCTCATCAGGACAGATAACCAGCTTGAAGTTGAGGAGGTCGTCTGGGTCTGAGAAGCTGATGTCACACGTTTTGGGCAGGTTTAGCTCGTTTATATCTGCAAGGAGAGGACGGGGACAGAGAGGGAGAGAAAAAAAGAGGCCAAGTGAGAGAAAAGGAGCGCTTGGCAGGTGTCAGCAGAGGGCCTATGGCGTTTGGGTTCTAGGGTCTCCAAGGAGGCTCTTTTGCATACACAGCCCAAACCTGCCTTCCACTTCCTGGGACAAGGTGAACCCTAACTCCCCTAAGCCCACAGCTCTCAGTCGCCCGAAACTAGCTCTCAAATGCCCCCAAGTCACATGTGGCCAGGACTGAAGTTCTGGCCTCCAACAGCTTCTGAGCACTACAGACCCCAGGCTCCCCAGCCACGACCTCAACTCTCCATTATGTACCCGTTCACCGAGATCCAAGGACGCTGACACCTCCCCTCGCGCAGACCGGCCCCCTCAGACCACCCCTGGGTTCACTCCTTCTCCGGGTGTCACTCCAAACGCAGGTTCCCATCTAATCTTACGCTCCTCGACCCCAGCCCATCTCTGAATCTGAGAGCTGCAGCATGATGGCCTACATTCTCTCTCCCGCTTTCCATTCCCCGGCTCCCACATCCCTCCCTCGTCCACCTGTCACGGCCAGACCCCAGAATAATATGCTAAATCATCCCTCGTGTCCCCAGTTCCTGGCCCCCGCTACTCCTTCCCTGCTCGGTCTCACCCCAAACCGAAGTTCGAGCCTGAAGCCCTGGCTCTCGGCACCCGCAGCACTCCGATTCCGGCCCCCCAATGCCGGACGCCAGGCCCCCCAACAGCCCTCCCCTCCCCCGGCCCGAGCCACCACCGTGCGCCCTGCTCCCGCGCCGCGGCTCCGGGCCCAGGCCCTAGCCCGACCCACCCCCCGGCGCCCTACCCTTCTGGATCCGCAGCTGCGCTGCCGACGCCTTCTTGCTGCTGCCCTTGGTGCCGCCAGCCGACTCCTCCTCCTTCTTCTGCTGCTTCAGCGAGAACAGCTTGATCATCCTGCCGCCGCCGCCGCTGCTGTCGCCGCCGCCGCGGGGCCCGGGACCCTGGCTACCGGCCCCCCGCTGCCTCCCGCGTCGCTTCC
>NW_004955584.1:1162856-1168643 GCF_000276665.1 Chinchilla lanigera
CGCGCGGCCCGCCTCGGCTCCCGTAGTCCGGCTCTGGCCTGGCCCGGCGCCTCGGGCTTCCTCGGCAGCACTCGGGCGGACTCGGCTATTGTCGGGCCCAGCTGGCCCCACCCCGCCACCCCGGCCTCTCCTTCCTCCCTTTTCCTGCACAGGTCTTGTGAGGCCCAGCTGCAGCTTCAGGCACGGGTCTTGCCGGGTCTTGCCGCTTTACTGCTCCCTCGGAGAGGGAGCTGCGGCTCAGGGTGGAAGAAGGGGGGGCGGCAGCCGCAGTGGCGGCAGCGTATGGGAAGAGGCTGGGCTTCCGCGGTTCGGCGCCGAGGTCGGCAACGGCCTCGGGCGACTAGGCGCTTCGGGTATTTCCGTCGCCTGCCTGCTTCGGTTCTTCCTGCCCGGCCTGTCCTGTGCGCCTGCGCAGCCCCCCGTAGCTTAGCGACGAGTTTGGGGTTTCGACTTCGTCAGCAGGGTTCCAGTATTTCCGTTCGCCGTGATGACGTTTCGGCTGTTCTGCAGTCAGTTCCGGGGATGCTCGCCAGCCGGGCAGGAAGCAGTTCTTGCTGCCATCTTTGAAAGGGGCAAGTGATTGCCGCTTGCTCTCAGCTAGTCTAGCTACTGTTGCGCCGTATCGCGGTGCGGGTGGGTCACATAAGGTCGTTGCACCGAAGAGTCACAAAGACGGGTTAGGCCAGGGTCATTACCCAGAGGGTGCAGGGCCGAGCTCCCCTAGTGTCCCCTCGCAAACTCAAAGACTCCCTTTTGTGGTGATTCCAATTGAGGTAAACAACATGGTTCGAGGGGCCAAGGAAGGCGGAGCACTGAGGCCAACAGTTCCGGGAGACATAGCGAGACTTCATTTCTTTCTTTCTCTGCTCTCCTCTCCTTCTCTCCTTCCTTCCTTCCTTCTTTTCTTTCGTTCTTTGTCTTTTTTTTGTTTGTTTGTTTTCCGGTACTGGGAATTTAACTCACGACTTGAGCTTGCCAGGCAGGCGTTGTGCCGCTGAGCTAAATCCCCAGCCCCTCTTTGTCTTTTTGAGACAGGGTCTTGCTGTGCAGTTCAGGCTTGTCTTGAACTCACTTTGTAGTTCAGACTGACCTCTAACAGCAATCCTGCCTCAGCCTCCCCAGTGCTAGGATTACAGTATGCCATCACACTCAGTTTGTGCTGTTTATTTTCAAACAGGCTGTTTCCACAGGACAGTTGATGACCACACCATGGTTTTAGTCCAGTCTTCAGTGGTTGCTTTGGCTAGCCTGGTCGTCTGTGTATGCACCCTCCTGCTCATTGTTGAGGTCCACCTACGAGTGCCCATCTAGGAGTAGAGTATTGGTCTCCTACTAAGGAATTTTCAGGCCGGGGATATACCTCAGTGGCATAAGCACCTGCCTGGCAATTGCAAGGTGCTGATTTCGATTCCTGGTACCAAAAAAAAAAAAAAAAAAAAAAGGGATTCTGGATTGCCCAGAACTGGGCCTGTGTGCTCTCCAACCTGGGTTTCACCATTCAAGAATGGGGTCATGGGGTCCAGACCATGGAGGGCATAGCCAAACTGGAACCAGGAACTGAGTGGTGTGTGCAACTATGGGAGCCGATACGCGAAAGCCTGTAGTTTTGGAGGCGAGGGGCAGGCGAGAGACCAGGGAAGGGAAACGGGAGATGCTGTGAGGATAGGCGGTTGGAGTCAGGGTGCTGAGGAGTGAAGCGGATAGAATGGGGGACTGGGTTTAGGTGAGAATAACTGCATGAACACAATTGGGAGGAGCTGCTGGGCTGGAGAACAGAGCACCAGGTAATGGCCAGGCACATTGCTATAACTGTTCCCCGACTAGGGTGGGCTTTCTCCTAGGCATTTTTTTTTTACTGGAGTGGGGAGAAGAGTATGAGTATGGGGATTGAATCAAGGAGTATTCTATTTGCTACACCCCAGCCCTTTTTGTTTTTTAATTCTTAATTTATTTATTGAAATAGCAAGGATTGAAATATCCCCAGCCTTTTATTTTTTTGAGTTTTATTTTTTTTAACTTAAATTTACATTTTTTTAGGCAGGGTCTCACCACATAGTCCAGGCTGGCCTCAAACTTGCGGTGATCCTCCTACCTCAGCCTCTTGAGTGGTGGGATTACAGGGGTGTGTCACCATGCCTGGCCATTTGAGACAGGTTCTTGCTGAATTGTGCAGGTGGACTTGAACTTGGCATCCACATCCCTTAGTCTCCCTGAGTGCTGGGAGTACAAGCATGCACCACCATGCCTGTGTTATTTTTTAACCAGATGCTTTTTTTTTTTTGGTACCAGGAATCAAACTCACGACCTTGTGCTTGTCAGGCAGGTTTGCTGCTGAGCTGTGTTCCCCACCCTATTTTTTTTTTTTTTTGGTTTTTCTCCGGTACCAGGAACCGAACTCACGACCTTGCGCTTGCCAGGCAGGCGCTTTGCCGCTGAGCTAAATCCCCAGCACCCCCCCAACCTATTTTTAAATTTCAAGTCTTGCTGAGTTTTCCAGACTTGCTTCAAACCCTCCTTGCAACCCTACTGTCTCAGCCTCCTGAGTAGCTGGAATTACATGTGTGTGCTACCATACCCAGCTCCCAGTTCCTTTTATAGCTGTGGCTGTGGGGCTGAGTGGCTGTTCTGTCCAGGCTGTGAGTACTATTGCTTGGCTGCTGGGCAGCCCGTCACCACCCTCTGTGACTCTGGCCCAGCATCTTTGGAGGGGATGATGGGTATGAGTGTGGGCACCAGAGGCTCACTGTGTCACATAGGAGTGGCCTCTGGTTCAGGCTGGCTTGTATGTACCCCCTGAGACCAGGGCCTGCCTTGGGGTGTGGGAGGGGATAGCTTACAGTCATTGGAAACTTCAGCTACCTTTGGAAGAAGCGTGGACACACAGGGCTCATGTTGCTGATCCTGACACTGCACAGGCCAGTCAGGCTCACCCCGCCCAGCATAGGACCTTGACCGAGGCTTAGAGTTCAAGCTGGACCCAGCTGCATGGGGACCCTTTGACCCCTGTTTACTGGTACCCACCCGGAGAAGCAGGCAGGTTGTTGTCACGGTTCTGTCCGGTAGAGGGAAGAGGGACATGGCTAGGACACAGGAGGCAACGGGACAGTGTCCTGGGAATGACAGATCTGAATCTGTGAGATACTGGCTTGGTATCTCGGCATCCACAGAAGCTGCTGTCGTCTCACTGCCTGTGACAATTTGCTGGATGCTCATGGGTGGAGACTTCCCAGGATGAACCTGTGGGTGATGAAAACCATCACCAGAAGGTAGAGAAACTGTCCATGGGCCTGCAGCCTGTGCTGCCCGGACTAGCTGGGGTTCCATGTGTAGGGCCCTCCATCCTCAGTACTGCTGACTGTAAACACACAGGAACAGAAAATCTCCAAGTGTCTGAATTTCCAGGTAAAACCTTCCAGCCTTTAAACTCAGAAAATGGCTTCTGGGAGTCTTAAAAACACATCCTCAGTCAGGATCTTGCTTGCCAGCTGCCAATTTACTAATTCTGCTGCATCTGATGATGTTGGCTGGCGAGGGTGGGGGCTGGGCTTATTCAGGTCCCCTCTTGGGGGATGTTTCCAAGGACAGTCATGATGGGAATGGATATATAGGTTTAAGACACCACAGTCCAGGCAAGGGGCCACCCAGAAACTTGGCAGCTGGGTGTGGTCCTGGTGGGCCCACGTAGATGGATCCTGGATTCACACCTGAGAAGCCCCACAGGGCCACGGTGGGGAGAAAGCTTTTGGCTGTGACTACTGTGAGAGTGGGTATTAGCAGGATGAAGGTGATGGGACAGCTGAGTTGGGAGTAGAGAGGTGGTATCACAGCATTGGCTTTGGTCAAGGTGGTGGACTTGATGAGCTTGGGAAGTCAGGAATCCTGGAGACCAGAGTGTTCTAATCCCTAGAGGGAGGGGTGGCTTTGGCGTTGAGGGAATACAAGGGCTGGATTTCCAGTTAAGCTCCTGTCTCTGGGGTCCACGCTTGTCTACCCGGGCCTCACTGTGCAGGGCAGGGACGTTTTTACAAACTGGTCCCCTTCACCTGAATCTGTGAGGGACAGGTGCCCCTGGGGCTAGGAGGGGAGGAAAGGCTATCCTGGGAGCAGCACATTCGTTACACACATACTTCTCAACCAGGTCAGCGGATTCTCAGAGACTCACAGCAGTGCCCCACCCTCAGGAATCTCAGCCTAGGCCTATGGGGTACCCTCCTCTGGGGGCACCGTAGGGCCAGCCCAGCAGTAACAAAGCCACAGGGCCTACCTGCTGCCTAAGACTTCAGAACCAACTCTACAGCAGAGTCCTCTCCTTTTCAGGGACTCCCAAATTCCTCCTTCTGGACAGCTTGACTACCCTTTTCAGTTCCCAACCACCCAGCTACCATCCAGTTAGTACCTCTGTTGGAACATCTGTTGTCCCTGTTCCTACACTAGAAGCTGGTTGGTGGACGCTCAGAGGACATTTCTCTTTGGGAGCCGGGGGTTGGTTTGCGCCATGCGCTCCGGGGACAGTGGCTGCCTCACAGAGGAGCACGGCGTAAAGGAAGCACACTGCACAGGTGACACCGCGGTCTCTGTCCACCCTTTACTGAGCACCCGCGCGGCCCAGCCCGCGGCCCGCGGCTACTCCGTGCTGTGCACACGCTGGTGCTGGAGGAGCTTGGTACTCTGGTGGAAGCGGCGGCCGCAGTCCTGGCAGGCGAAGGGCCGCTCCCGCCGGTGTGTGCGCAGGTGCTGCGTGAGCGTGGGCCGCTGGCGGAAGGCCTTGCCGCACTCGGGGCAGGCATAAGGCCGCTCGCCCGTGTGGATGCGCCGGTGCTGCGCCAGATTGGCGCGCTGGCGGAAGCGCTGGCCACAGTCTGCGCAGGCGAAGGGCCGCTCGCCCGTGTGCACGCGCCGGTGCTCCGTGAGCCGCGACACCTGCGCGAAGCCCAGGCCGCAGTCAGCACAGCGGTGCGGCTTCTCGCCCGTGTGCGTGCGCTGGTGGCGCGTGAGCTTGAGCCGCTGGCTGAACCGCTGGCCACAGTCGGGACAGGCGAAGGGCCGCTCGCCCGTGTGCACGCGCAGGTGCTGCGTGAGCGTGGGCCGCTGGCGGAAAGCCTTGCCGCACTCCGCGCAGGCGAAGGGCCGCTCGCCCGTGTGGATGCGCCGGTGCTGCGTGAGGTTGGAGCGCTGCCGGAAGCTCTGCCCGCAGTCTGCGCAGGCGAAGGGGCGCTCGCTGCTGTGCACGCGCCGGTGCTGCAGCAGCGCGGCGCGGCGGCCAAAGCGCTCGCCGCACTCGGCACAGCCGAAGCACTTGTCGCCGGTGTGCACGGCCTGATGTTCCAGCAGCACCGCGCGCTGCGCGAAGCTCTCAGGGCATTCGCTGCACGGGAAGAGGCCCGGGGGCTCGGGCGTGCCGGCGGGGGCGGGCGGCTCGGGGTGCGCGCCCGGGGGGTCCCCGTGCACACGCTGGTGCTGCAGCAGGTTGGCACGCTGGCGGAAGCGCTGGCCGCAGTCGGCACAGCGGAAGGGCTGCTCGCCCGTGTGCACGCGCCGGTGCTCCTCCAGCCGCGCGCGGCGCGCGAAGCTCTGGCCGCAGTCCGCGCACAGGAAGGGCCGCTCCTCAGAGTGCGTGAGCTGGTGGCGCAGCAGGTGCGAGCTGCGGGTGAAGCTGCGGCCGCACTCGCCGCACACGAACGGGCGCTCGCCCGTGTGGATCTTCCGGTGCCGCAGCAGGTTGCTGCGCTGGCTGAACACCTTCCCGCACACGTCGCAGCGACCGCCCCGGCCCGGCCCGGGCCCCGA
>NW_004955584.1:1168804-1174825 GCF_000276665.1 Chinchilla lanigera
CCCAGGGGACGTGGAGGTGCGGGCTCAGCGCGGCCAGCCCCGCGGAGTCGCTGTCTGTCTGGATCGCAAAGCCTGCAAGGAGGGATCCCCTCCTGAGAGGGCCCTTTGTCGGGACCCAAGTGGAGCCAGGGAGCAGGGCCTCCATCAGTGCAGGCTTCCCCGGGGAACGGTGGGACAGAGCCCAGGGTAAGGAGGAAGGCCGGAGCGTGTGAAAAGACTTACCTTGTCTGCTTAAGTCAAGGACAGGGTGGGCGCCAGGACAAAAGTGGGCAGGTGGCAAGGCCAGAAGAAAGAGATGGGGCAGGGCCATCAGGCTCCTGGGCTTCACCTGGGGCACACCTGCACACAGGCTCCGGGGAGCGTGAGCCTGTGCACAGGGCCCCAGACCTGTGTGTGACCAACACAGAGGCCTGTTCTGCAGGTGGGATGTGGGGCCAGCCACACCCACCTTGCACATTCCAGTCAAGAGATTGAGTGTGGCCCGGAGGTGTCAACAAAGGCAACTGAGAGGCAGAGGCTGGAGAAAGGAAGTCTGGAGATTACACCAAGAAGACACAGTAAAATAAAAAGAAAAAAGAATAATTAAAAAAGACTGAGAGCCAGGCGTGGTGGCACAGGCCTGTAATCCCAGCACTTGGGAGGCTGAGGCAGGATCTTTGCAAGTTCGAGACCAGCCTGGGCTACAAAGTGAGCTGAAGGCCAGCTTGAACTGCACAGCGAGACCTTGTCTCAAAAAGACCAAAAAAAAAAAAAGAAGAAAAAAAGTGATTCTGTTGTGTGGACATCACAGTGATGGTTATGATATCAGTAGCCAATCTTTCTGTGTGTGCCGGCAATCGAACCCAGGCCCTCACACTCTACTACTGAGCTGCACCCTCTAACCACAATAGTCAATATAATCTTTTTTAGGAGATCCTGGGCAGGATCCCGGTTTGTCTTTGCCAGGTCCCTCTGCTGTGTCAAGGCCCCTTGTGTTCTGCCTACTAACCTGCTCTTCCTGCCACAACCAGACCTTCTCTGCCCTGACACCTGACCAACAGAACCTAGGATGCCAGGACTGGGAGAGGATGCAGGTGTGGGAAACATCAGCTTGACTCTCAGGAGGGTTAGGGTGGCTGGGAGGAGCCATGGGGTCCCTGGCAGAGAGTGGTCTAGTTTGGCCTGGAGAGGGCAGCCTGTTTGGGCCAGGAGCGGGGTGGATGAACGTGGGAGCCCAGATCCCCCATGGCTCGTTTGACTCACCTGGGGAGAAGAGGCCCCCAGCTTCCTCATGCCACAGGGCCCGAGGCTGCTCCCTCCAGGAGGGCCCCTCACGCCCAGTGTCACTGTGCCAGGAGGTCAGCTCCAGCACAGTCCTGTAGCCCTGAAACCACAGTGGTCATAGCTCATCCGCCAGGTGGGCACAGGGAAGGACCTATGGTACCCGCTGTGGAGGCTTGGGGCAGGGGATGGGTCACATCCTGTGTGGGGCTCACCTGGGCCTCCTCAGGTAGGAGAGTGGGTGCAGGTAAAAGCCCAGACTCCAGCAACTCTAGGGAGAGAAAGTGGGGTCAGATAGCCTGAGAACATTCCCACCCCAGCGCTCTTCTCAGTGGTACGACAGGCGCCAACATCCAGGTGCTAACCCGGGCAAGAGGGAAACCTGGGTGAGAGTTGAGGGCTGGAGAGGGCAAGGTGGGCCAGCTGAGAGCCTTGAGTGGGCATGGAGTAAAGGAGAGGACATTAGAAGCCCAGGGAGCAGGCTTCTGAGGGCCGGGGTGGGCCGAGGTTGAGCCTCTACAGCCCTGTGCACCCAGCAGGGCCATGTGTGTATGTGCACCCAAGAATGGTTGCTTGTGGGGGTGGGTGCAGGCAGAGGGCATACCCCTAGAGCTGCAGGATCCTGCCACAGCAGCACCTACCTGGACACCAGCGGGCTCCCTAGCTGCCAATGCATGCCCCTCACTGATCTGATACAAGTAAATCCTAGAGTCCACAGGTGTGGGACACATATGCGTGACTCTCAGGAGGGTTAGGGCGGCTGGGAGGAGCCACGGGGTTCATGGCAGAGAGTGGTCTGTAGAAGATGGGGAGAGTTGTGGAAATGGGGCTGTAGCTTGTAAGGGACAGAGATGGTTGCACTGGAAGGGAAACCTGACTGGGTGGGAGGTGAGGCCAAGGGCACATGGAAACCATTTCGTCCCGCAGGCCCAGCCCCCTTTGCCTGGCCTCACCTGGCTTCTCTGTAACCTCTGGCTCCTCTTTCACCTGAAAGCCCAGCGGCAATTGCTGCACAGCCCCAGGAGGTGTCTCAGGTCCAGGGTCTGGAGTTTGAGGCTTGGCTTGAGGTGGAGGCTGGAAGCTGGAAGGCTCCATCTTCTCTGACAGGACCTCCTGGCCCTGCACCTGGACTGTGACCTGGGGAGATGCCCCCACCAAGCAGAGAGTGGGACTGGGCACAAATGGGGTGGGCTCATGGGCACCACTCCATTGTAGGACCCGAATCGGCCTGGTCAATACTGACTGACAAGATTCTTCAGAATCGTACCTCTCAGCCAGGCACGGTGGCACAAGCCTGTAATCCCAGCACTTGGGAGGCTGAGGCAGGAGAATTGTTGCAAGTTTGAGAACAGCCTAGGCTACAAAGTGAGCTCAAGCCTAGCCTGAACTGCATATCAAGACTGTGTCTCAAAAAGGCAAAAAAAAAAAAAAAAAAAAATCCTGTCTCTTGTAGGCCTGGAGCAAGGAGCAAAAGGACCACTTGTGGGTACTCTCCGTTACTGACACCTAGAGCTGCATAGTGCCCTCCCTCTCTCCCCTTACCCTGCAGCCCATATATACAGAAAATTTCAGCTAATGCAGGAATGGGCTGTGGAGAACCCTCCTGCCCTGAGCAGCCTCACACAGGGTCTCTGGTGTAGGTGGCCACTTCTGTAGTCTGTGTGTGTGTGTGTGTGTGTGTGTGTGTGTACCCGCATGCGCATCTGAACACAGCAGTCTCCAGTGTAAGGCAAAGCAAGACAATGCTCTAGCCCTGACCTTCCAGGCAGGCCACTGACTCACCCATCTCCGAGGCCTGCCCAGCTCCCACCGGAGCCTGTCGACTAAGGCAGCAGCCTCTTCAGGGCTACTTGGCTGCTGCTCCTGCACGTGGGCCTGAATCTCAGGGGGCAGCACACCCAGGAACTGCTCCAGCACCAGGAGCTCCATCATCTGCTCTTTAGAGTGCAGCTCTGGCTGAAGCCACTGATGACATAGCTCTCGAAGCTGGGCCAGGGCCTCTTGGGGACCCACTGCGTCCTCATAGCAAAATCCCCGAAAGCGCAGGCGGGCAGCCTCAGGTGCCAGGTCCCACAGGGCCGCCTCTTCCTCTTCCCCAGAGTCCTCCAGCTTCACCACGACAGGTTCATCATCTTCTTGGGGTCCTAGCATGCTGGGCCTCATCAGGATCACCAGGTCAGGTCTGCAAGGTCAGTGTCTGTACCTAGCGAAGGAACAGAATGAGGCTGCTGCAGTAAGGAGACTGGCAGTGAATGCATCTTGAGGATGCACTGTATGCTGCGCTGTTCAATCCTCAGAACCGCCCCCACATGGAAGGCAGATGAGGACACCGAGACAGAGATTACACCCCAGAGACTGTTCTCCTGCCCTTTTCTCCAGACTGGCCTGTGCACCCCGCTCAATACAGCCTGCTAAAAGCTGGGCATGGTGTAGAAGTCCTGTAATCCCAGCACTCTGGAGGCTGAGGCAGGAAGATTGTAGGGAGACCCTGTCTCAAAAAAACAAACAACCCAGTTGAACTGAACTGAACCAAACCAAACCAACAATAAAACAGCCAGGCTGTTTCTTAGATAACACCTCTCTGTACTATATCCTGCTGTTCAATAGTAGTAACCTCCAGCGGCACAGCGCCTGCCTGGCAAGCGAGAGGTCGTGAGTTTGATTCCCGGTACCGGAAAAATACCAAAAAAAAAACCAAAAAAAATTAGTAACCTCATTTTTTTTTTTTTTTTAAAGTAACTTCATCCTTGCCCTCAGCTCTCCCTTTACTTGGTGGATGGCACCTGTGCCACCTACAACCTGTTATCAGCGCCACTGCTGCCTCCTGTTCCCAGCACCAGCCAGTCAGTGAACTTTCAATGCTCCTGCTGCATCTCTCTCAGACTTGACCCCTCATCCAGGCCCCACTATCATTCACTCCTAGCCTGGCCCCAGGGCCACTTTCATGCCATCCGGTCCCCCATCCTAACCTGTGTGACCCTACCAAGTGCCCCCACCCAAGCCCAACTCTTCATGCCACAAAATGCTCCTCAGGTCCCTGAGGTGGGGGTGAGGACCTCTGGGCCAGGAGTCTGCAAGGATAGCTCAAGATTCTGATCCCGCCCGTTTCAGGCCGCTGCGCCTCTGAACCGCAGTTTTCCCATCTGCAAATGGGGCTGCCTCCTCCCTCCTAGCACGGCCTTCGTGACAGTCTGAGTATATTAATAGGATGGCACAGCAGTCATCCGCCCTCCGGTGTCATCGACTTCGAGGGCTGCCTGATAGCAAGGGTAAAACCTCATTCTTCAAGATTACAGGTCGATTTGAAAACCTAGGAGAAACTTGGGTCACCCTCAAGCCGGCCAGTCGGGGCGAGAGTTCCGGAAATACATTTCCCAGAAGCCTTGGTCTACAGCTTCTGGCTCGGGCCTCTGGCGCCGCCATAGCAACCATGGGCGGGTCTTCCGGAGCCTGTCGTCGTGGCAATAAGCAGTGACTGACAAGCTACGCGCGAGGCCCGCCTTCTGCGAGAACGCGCTCTCACGGGCTCTCCCGGCAGCAGGAGCCTCCGAGTCCACCCTCTCCTCCCAGCCCTTCCCAAACCTTCCCGAGGGGAAAGCCCCCGCCCTCACCTTAGCGGCCAGCGCTCAGCGGGGCACGCTTCATTTACGAGCATGCGCGCTCGCTGTGCTCCGTCGGCAGCGGACTACGTCTCCCAAGATGCTCCGCGCCCACTCAAGCGACCCTCCCCTTCCCCCGTTGTCCCGCCCCCTGGGTTAGCGGTGGCTGCAAGGGTCAGGACGCGCTCCAGGCTGTCTCTTCCACGCTCTCCGCCTCCAATGCAAGGGTCCCGCCCCCGTCGACCTACGCAAGCTTCTTAGGGGGCAACTGACGGCGGTCCTTCCTGGGATTTGCAGTGTTTGTGTTTCGCACCAATCATGGCCCTCACAAGTATGCCGTCAGCCTCGTCGTCTGTATGGTAACCGCCTTCCGGGGAGGGGTTTCTCCTTCGCCATCTTCGGGATACGGAGCTCAGAGATTCTGCGCCGTGCTTTCTGGGACATGTAGTCGGCGAAGTGTCTGTGCGCGTGCGCCGCGATGGGAGACGCGTCTGTATACCCGGCAGTGAGTGGGCCAGAGCGTCTCCATGGTAATCAGAAAACTGACCTTTTAGTCTCCAGGCTGCACCGCAACCAGCTTGAATTTGAAAAGCTAGAGCGTTGGACCCAACCAGGATAGAGATGCCGAGCGGGAGAGATAGAGACAGATACCGGCCAGGGACAGGGGCAGCCCAGAGATGGCCAGGGCAGAGATACTTCGGAGGGCGTAGTAGAGCAGGTGGCAAGAGGGAGAGAGGTCGCAAAGGGATGCTGTTAGGGTTTGTGTCTGTGTGTCCCCCCAAAGCCTCATGCGGTCATGAGGCAGGCTTTCAGAGTCTGATTGATTGTGGGTGTGAGAGCTACACCAACCCTGGGGCGGATACTTTGCATATGTAAGGGAGAGGAGGAGGCTGCTTGCCGCTATTCCTCCCTTTTGTGCTTGTTGGTTTGCTGTGTTCGGCCGCCATGAGCTGTAGTCCTCTGACATGTGCCACTCTCCCTTGTAACCTGCCAAATATGGGCTGAAACGTCCAGAAATCGTAACTCAAATAAACCTTTCCTTCTTTAATTTTGGGCGTCACGGTTAGGGTTTGGGGTTTGGGTGTTAGGGTGTTAGGGTGTTGGGTTAGGGTTAGGGTTAGGGTTAGGGTTAGGGTGTTGGGTTAGGGTGTTGGGTTAGGGT
>NW_004955585.1:0-1330 GCF_000276665.1 Chinchilla lanigera
CCATCAACAGAGGGCAGGGCTGCCAGCTGGCCCTGGCCACGTGCCCACGATTGCCCTCAGCCTCTGTGCACAGCGACCTGCCCCTACACCACACATCCCGAAAGGAATGCAGCATGGGTGACCCAGAAGCATGGCACTGAAGGAGCCAGGGTCCTGGGCAAAGCCACAGGGTGGGCACAGACAGGGGACCACATCCCTAGCTGGTACCGCAGGCTGGGACAGCTCGGTGAGGCAATTGGGGTGCAGGGCGGGGTGCAGGACATGCCCGGCTGGGCCTGGCTCCTATTGCCCCCAGAAATCGGTGTGGGGATGCGCCCACATGAAGCCCTCCATTGGGCGTTACCTTTGGGTATCACGGACCCAGCAGCTTCCGGAGGCATCCAGGCCTGGGGCATGGCCTGTTCCCCTCTCCCTGGATCTGTGGAGGGCCTGGCCGCAGTCTGCGTTGCTGAACGTTTTTCTTCTCACCTTAGTCCCTCCGCGGCCAAAGGGGTCTCTAGGCTACGGGGTTGAGCCAGCTAGGAGGCGACCACATACCCAGGCGCCCACTGGTGCACGTGCGCTGGGCTGGTGAGGGCGCTCTGGGTGAGGTTCCGGGGGCCGCCCCTCGCACTTTGCCTGGCAACCAGAATTTTGGGCAGGAAAAACAGCTTGGCCACAAACAGCCAGCGGGAGGTCCAGTTTGCGCTGCTGCTTGGGGCCTGGAGGAGCACTGTGGGGGAGCTAAGCTTCGCAATCACCTCCTGTGCTAGGCAGAGCCCGTGCTGAGGAGTCCTTGTCAGCACGAATCTGAGGGAAAGATCCAGGACAACCATGCAGGCCCGTGCCGGTGCCTCCGGTGTTGCAGGTGGCCGGGAAGAACAGCAGGGTGGCAGTAGAAGCCTTTATGGCCAGAGTGGTACCCGAAACCAGGGTGGCGTGTGCTCGGCAGGTTTCTCTGGCGACTATGATGGCACAAACGCGACAGCAGTTTCGCCGATTGTTCTTGTACCTAACGGCACAGGGCAGATTATGCTTATGTCTGCTTGCCCGGCGATGCATCAACACGCGCTGTATCCTTTGGAACGTGGCCGCTGTGGTCCTGGATGGGGGGGACAAGGGAGGCATCAGGAGTGGGGGCTGGGACTCAGCCGGGGCAGCGCCGCTGGGATGGAGACCAGGAGAAGGGAGGCGGAAGTTAGAGGGCGGGCAGGGTAAGGCCCTCAGTAGCCTATGGTGCAGGGGTTCCGGGGGGCGCCCCTGTCACACAGAGCAGGGGAAGGTGGAGAGGAAGAAGAGGGGGAGGGCGGCAGGACACACCCGGAAAGGGTGGTGGTGGTGGTGGCGGTGG
>NW_004955585.1:2212-3661 GCF_000276665.1 Chinchilla lanigera
GTCTCCGGGCCTTTGCTCAGGCTCTGCCTGTGTGCAGGCGTCCTCCTCAGCGTCCCTCTGTACTCAAGAGATGTCACCCTCAGCTGACTCTTCCTCTTGCTGCAGCGTTACTAGGACTGCATCGTAGTGCACCACCTGCGTGGCTTCACAGTGGGGAAGGACAGATGCGGGGAGGGGACGACGTGGGGCTCACAGCCGCACCCCGCGGAGGAAAGACTTGCCAGGCCTCAAGGATTCTGGCTGTCACTGGAGCTAGCCTAGGCTGCTGGCCCCTGGGGTTGGGCTATGGTTCATGCCTTCTGTCTGTCCTCCATTCCTTTCTGTTATGTGTACTGAGCCTGACTGACAAAATCCTATGTGCTTCCGGACCAAACAGCATTGTGTCTGGAGACACGGATATGTTCTAAATGAGTAGCACCATCAATCTACTACACCTTTCCATCACCCCTCATCCTCAGAGCCATCCTGACTTTCTTTTCCAGTGAGGCATTTCATAAAAGCCCAATCCAGGAAATTCTCCTACAGAAAACTGCTCTGCAGCTCCTCGCTGCCTTAGGTCTCACAGCAGCTCTTGGCCTCCCCTGGAAGCTGGGGCTGTTGGGCCCCTTCAGAAGCAGGAGCACCAGCTTGGCCAGAGGCGGCCGTGCCTCACCTGAGTGGGCTGCGAGTGTTGGGGAGAACACACCGGATCAGGCTCTGCTGAACCTTTTGGGTGGAGCCCCTGGAACCTGTGGTAATTGCAGCTGGGCTGGTTAGAGCCTTCACCCCCTGGAGCCCTGTGTGGAGAGTGAGCCCTCCTCCCATCAGGGGGCCAAGGGTTTTGCCCACCCGCCACAAACACCAGACATGCAGGGCCCAGTCTCCCCCACATTTAATGAGGAAACATCAGCTCGCTGAAAAAGAAGATCTCATTCCACCCAACAGGAGAGATCTAGGGTTTGGGCCATCCAGAAGTGGCCACAGTCCTCTGAGGAGCAGAAGACAGGAAGCAGGAGGCAGGAAGGCACTGCTCCCTCACACATTTGGGGAGAGTGCTCCCCAGGGCAGCAGAGGCTGGGCTTCTGGGGCATGGGTGGGCAGACAGTGGAAGTGGCACAGTGGACAGAGGCGTCCCCCCGGCCCTGGGCAGGGCCCTGCCTAGTCCTGGTTCTAAGCCCTTGAGTGCTCAGAGAGAACAGTGTCACCTGGAGAGAGACCCTTGGGGGCACACTGTGTCCTGGATAGGCACACCCTGTTTCAGGGCGGGGTGCTGGAGCTGGTGCTGGTGCAGGTGATGCTGCTGCTCCTGGGGTAGAGGCCTTGGCCCTACCACCACACAGGGTCCCTTTGCAAGCTCTCAAGCCTGGGAGGAAGGAAGGACACAGGTGGGCTGAGGGCACCATGCCAGGGTGACTGCCCCCTGTGGCCTCCTCCTTGACACCGTGTGGGAGCTGCGTCCTAGGTACACAG
>NW_004955585.1:3846-6040 GCF_000276665.1 Chinchilla lanigera
GCTTCCCGCTGTGTCCAGGGCCACGGGTGAGAAGCTGGCAGAAGGGGCCCCTTAGCTTGCTCCAGAGGAGGACGCACATCCTCCTGTGCACCTGAAGGCCCTGCCAGCAAAGGCCCACGGATGGGAGGTGCCCAGGCAGGGGTGCCTCGTCTAGTTTTCACAGAACCTGGTTGTGCCCCTGGCCTGTGGGAGGTGGACAGGCTGCCAGCTGGCCCTGGCCATGTCCCCACACTTGCTCTCAGCCTCTGTGCATACTGGGCTGCCCCAACAGGAGGGCAGCATGGGTGACCAAGACACATTTCACTGAGGGAGCCTATGTCCTCGAAAAACCTCCAGGGTGGGCACCAGCAGGGGTCCACATCTCCAAGCTGGCACCCCAGGCAGGGATATTCGGGCGGGGCGGTTGGGGTGTGAGGAGGTGTGCAGGCCAGGCCGGGCCAGGCTTGATTTCTCCTGATGCCAGAACTCTGTGCGGGGATGGCCCCGCATGGAGCCCATGCATGTGCCGTCCCTGTGGGCATCATGGGCCCAGGGGCTTCCCGAGGCCTCCAGGCCTGAGGCAGGGCCTGTCCCAGTCCCCCTGGGCTGTGCAGGGCCTGACAAGCGTCCACGTTGCAGACCTGTTTCTCTTGTCCCCTGAGTCCCTCCGTGGCCAAAGTGGCCTCTGGGACTTGGGGCTGGGTCAGTTAGGAGGCAACCACAAACTTAGGCACCCATTGGGGCATGCAAACTGAGGTAGGCCTTGTGAGGAACCACCATTGCCTGGCAACGAAAGAGGAGATTATTCCAGAATATCAGTTTGGCGGTACAGTTGCAGGCTTTGAGGGTGCCTTTGCGCAGGCGCTATGGGCATCGCGAGGTGCATTGTGGGAGGGAAAGGGGCGGAGCTTCTCTGTTGCCTCCTTAAATACTGTACACTGCACTCTTCAACGCAGTCAAGGCGGGCTCTGAGGAGTTGAGGTTGGACGGCCATGCAGGCCCCTGGCGCCGGAGTGGGTGGAGCGGAGGGCAACAGCAGTGACCAGCGTGGCGCGGGTTTCTCTGGTGGCGCGGGAACCCACACAACAGCCTTTTCACGGGTTGTCCAGATACCTCATGGCCCATGGCCCTTTGGGCAGATTGTGCTCCTGGGAAGCAGCACAGTGACGCAACTGCATGAATTGTATCCTTGGTGACGTGGCCGCGGGGGTCCGGGACGCTGGGGACCAGGGAGGCGTCAGGAGCGTGGGCTGGGACTCAGCCGGGCAGCGCCGCGGGGAAGGAGACCAGGAGAAGGGAGGCGGAAGCCCGAGGGCTGGTGGGGGACAGCCCACGGTGGCCTGCGGGGAGGGGCGGCGCGAGGAGGGGGGGCAGTGGTCAGGTCAGGGAGACCAGGCGAAGCCAGACAGGATGAAGAAACAGTGTGGGGGGTGGGGACGGGGCGGGCGCAGCCTGAGGGGTGTCGGTGGGGTGGGAGTGGGAGTGGTGCAGGGGAGCTGGGGAAGAGGAGGGTGTGGGGGCGGGGTGGGCACAGCCTGTGAGCTGCACGGGAAAGAGGATCAGGTTTGCAGAGGTTTGTGCCTTAGCCTCCCTCCATCAGCACCGTAAGGGTGCCCTTCCGGTCTCACATAGAAGCGGAGGTGGTCCGAACATCCCTGGCTACTTTCGGAGAAAACCTTGACGTACCCAGAGTGCTCAGCGTGGCTGGGAGAATCCTGACTGTGTCAGTCCTACAAGGGCCTGGACTCTGGGGGTGCAGCCCTGAGTGCAGGGAGGGGCATTTCCATGGACAGGGGAGGTGCCTGAGTGTTAGGGCTCACAGGGCGGGGTCTCAAAGCCAGGGTAAAGCTGTGACTGGTGACTGGATTTTCCTTTCTCTCACTTTCAGGAGATGGGTGGCCCAGGACCAAGGACGCCTCCAGGCAGTGTTCAATGCCTTCCTTAATGACCTCTTGCGGATCATACCACGTTTTGGGCCCTCATTTCCCACTGAGGCTCTGCTAGGAAAAAGAGGTTGAGGCCCATGTTCCCATGTCAGACAGTGCATCCCTCCCTAGGCCCTAAATTCCTGCATGTATTGCCATGTCCTTGTTGAAGCCTAACTTTTTTTTTGCCTTTGTTAGTTATTCATTGGGTGCTCGGGGCCCACTTGTTTAGTGTCCCTGTTGCTGGACAAGAGACATGACTGAATGTGTGTCACTTCACAAAATAAAGT
>NW_004955585.1:6505-12302 GCF_000276665.1 Chinchilla lanigera
GGAGCCCTCTCCTGGCCATTTCCTTGGCTGATGTTCAATGGGAGGGTGATGATAAGTGGTGCTCTGTCCAGGGCCATGGGGAGCTGGGGAGAGGGGCCACCTTTGCTGGGGTGAGAGGAGGGTCTGCTTCCTCCCCTGGAGAGCCCGCAGTCCCCTGCCAAGTCTGCTCACCGCCCCCACCCCGCCCAGACTGCTTCCTGCTCCCTGCTCATGGTTCCAATTCACTCATCTTGAAGAGCTTTACAAACGTTTACCCAAACAGCAACCAGAACAAGAGATTCTTGAAAGTATCTTGGCGTTTATCTGGGGGAGAGAACAAACTTGGAATGGGAATACGCATGCCTTAAGTAACTGTGAGCACAGATGAGGAGGCTGAATCAAGGGGAAGAGTTTCAAGGTGAAAATGAGGAGGATTAGATTATAGACACATTGCTAGGTGAATGTCCTTGAAGAAACGTTTCTTTCTTCAATCAGGTTGTGGTGGCCTTTGTGCAAGGTTGTGTTTCTGCAAAGTTGTATGATGGCTGCTCTCCGGCAGATGCATGAGACAGCCCTTCTTCATTCAATCCCAGCCAGCTTTGCTTTTTACTTTTTTTAGAATTATTCTGAGGATCTTCCACTTTAAGTACATTTAATACATTTCTTCAGGATGGACTCTGCGGCCTATGGAAACTGCTATCCAGTACAAAATCATTAAAAGCATTTACTGACAGAATAGGGTAGTACTTTAAATTTTTCATGTAATGAGAACTTATTTGGGGTGACAAGTGATATCAGTCATTCCCTCAAAGGTTCCTTGAGTGCCAGTGTCATGTATGCAGTAGCTCATATTTTACTCACTGAGGTAAGAATGTCAGGTGAGGCGTGGTGGCGCAGGTCTGTCATTCCAGCATTCAGGAGGCTGAGGCAGGAGGATCATCATGAGTTCAGCGCCCGCCTGGCCTACAATGAGTGTTCAGGGACACCCTGAACTGCACAGCAAAACCCTGTCTCAAAAAGACACAACAGTAAGAAAGAAAAAGAATGTCAGTTGAGTGAGACCCTGTCTCAAAATAAAATATATAAAAGGGCTAGGGATTCAGCTGAATGGGAAAGCCATGGGTTCATTCTCAAGTAATGGAAAAAGGTTGTGTGTATCAATGTCGCAATGCCAGTCTTGATGACGCTGGCACCCTGTTCTTCATATGAATTAGGTCTGACTGACCTGTTTGGCCTCCCTGAGGAAATGAGCTGAAGCACAGTCAGGAGAGCTGAGGACCTGGGAGGAGCGGACTGGGGAGGAAACCTTGGGAGGAGGGGTGAAAGGTTTGGTTTCAGTGGACTACAGTGGATTGATTGGTCATGAGGTGAGTGAAGTTTCCTGTGAGGCAGGAGGGGGAGGGGGAGAAAAGTCGTTTCCGCATCAGGTGAGACTTACTTCCTTTGCAGGTGACAGTAGTGAGATTTTAAAGACAGTTGCTGGGTGACTATCCTTGAAGACAGGTTTCTTTTCTCCGAGTTATGGTTTATACATTGTGTCAATTTGGAGAGCCTAGAGGTTTGGCTAAGTTACTTAGCAGGAAGCCAGGGTGCTTACTTTGTATACATCCTGAGCCTGTGGAAGAGGAGGGCATGGAGATTATGTGAGAGCTACATGCCTCTTAGGTGGGGGTCACCTGTTTACAAAGTAAGGCAGGGAAAGAAGCTGCTTGCCACCATTCGTCCCTTTTGCTCTGGCTGCCTTGCTATTCGGCTGCCATTCACCCCTTTGCTCTTGTTGCTTTGCTATCTTCTGCCTTGGAACCAGCCAAGTATGGACTGAAACCTCCACAAACTGTAAGCTAGATAAACCTTTCCTTCCTTCATTTTGGGTGTTGGGTATTTTGTCTCAGCAATTGGAGAAAAGTAACCAAGACACTCTGTCAGGTGTTTTTCTTAATAAACCAAATGTGCTCCCAACAAGGGCGACATATAAAACAGGAAAACACCAGAAAGGGAGCACTGAGGCGAAGGGAGCCATCCGCAGGGGTGGAGTGGAAAGGGGTACAGGAGGCTCCCGGTGCAGGAACCTGAGGACGTGGGGGAGCAGAGGCGCTGCAGGGATGTAGCAGTACGCAGTTCAGACCCTGTGGCGAGCACCTCTGTGTAAGGCACTGAGAATGGTGGGGAGTCCCGTGGGGGTGGGAGAGGCGCAGGGGACAAAGATGTGGGTCAGCCAAGAATTGGCGTAGGTGTCCTGCATAGGACCAATACCCTACCACGCCAGCCTCAGCCACACTCCAACATTGGGTCTGGTCAGGGGCAGACGTTCTCCGGTGCCTCCCCCTTCCCCACCTTCCTGGCACCTCTTTTACAACTGTCAAGAGGCCAAGTCAGCAGCTCTGAGTTACAAGCCAAAGGGAGCTGCTGTCTCCTCCCTCACTCCACCCCTCCCTTCCCAGGAAAGCAAGAACATACACCCCACTGCCTGCTTCTGGCTGTCCCGCTATGAGGGTGCTTCACTCTGACAGAACGGTGGGTGAGTTTAGGGTATCACCTGCACACACACCCTCATTGCCTGGGGAGCTTGGGACAGTCTTGCAAGGGGCTCACCACTGGGGGCTCCTCCATCTGCACACATCACCTAGAGATACAGTGTCCCTTGAAGCCCTGGAGGGGAATCTGAAGAGGCCCTATTTTGCCCTGGCATGGGCGTCTACTACTGTTTTGCCCTCTTGATCCAAGTCCTGCCTGTTGTCAGCCCTGAGCTGGGTTTGAGAGAAGAGCTAGATGACTAAGGGGAAGCTGCCATCAGTGAAGTGTCAGACCTTGCCCAAGAAGGAAGCTGGGCAGAGGACTCTTGGAGGGAAGAGCTTCTTTTGAAAGGAGGAGGAAATTGAGGGTTGGGGTAGTTCACTAGGGAGGCACACTTCACATCTCCTGACCCTGAGCTATGCTGGATGTGAAAAGAAACAACAGTGTCCCCCGGAGAGAGCTGGGAGAAGGAAGTGTTCTAGGTGACTGTGACCAGTTATATCAATCTTATCCCCCAAAGTCCTCATGCTTTATAGGCAGGGTTTGGAAGGTGATTGCCTCATGGGGGTAATATTGGTAATTAGCTGATGGGAAGTGGGAACTGGTGAGATGGACAGGTTACTAGGCATGTGACCTGTAAGGGTACATCTCTCTCCCCAGCTCCTCAACTCCCCCTCTGCCTCCTGGCCAACATAATGGGAACAGGTTTCCTCTGCCCAGGGCCTTCCCTTATACCCTTTCTGCCTTGGAGTCAGCCAAGCACACATTGTAATGTAAGCCAAAATAAACTTCTCCTCCTTTGATTTCAGAGTGTCAGGAGTTGTGTCTGGACAATGGGAAAAGAAAGAGATTTTGGTGCCAGGAGTGGGATTACTGCTGGGACTACCTGACAGTGTTTAGAAGCCTCTATTTTCTTTTTTTCACAGTACTGGGGATCAAACATATGACCTTGCACGTGCCGGGCAGCCATTCCTCCAACTGAGCCATATGACCAAAACTTTGTGATTTTTTTTTTTCTGGTTTCTTTTCGATACCAGGAATCGAAGTCACAATGTCGCTCTTGCCAGGTATGCACTGTGCCACTGAGCTAAACCTCCAGCCCTAGAAGCCTCTAGAACAGTTTTGCAGGAAGATTTTGGAAAGGTTTGGAGATTCCAGCTGGAGAAGCCTAAAATGCTGTGATCTGAGCTTGATGGGAGATTCTGGTTGGCACTCAGGCCCGAATGTGGAGACAAATGCAGATTGTAAAGGCCAGGCTCAGGCAGTTACAGTGGGGAGCAAGAACTCCTTTGGCAGCTGGAATCAAGGCCAGGTATGCTAGTCTCTGGCAGGAAAAGTGTCTACATTTTGCTAATGTCCTGACACTTTGAGGGAGACTGAGATTAAGTGCAGTGGACAAATTAGTCTGGCAGAGGAAATCTCAAGCTAGCCCACCAGTCAAGCTGTGACATGGATAGTGTTGTGGGTTTTTAGCCAGATCTACACTGTGGATCAACAACAAATAGCATAGCAGGGTGATTTCACAACTTTTGAGTGTCAACAGAAAGATGCGGCCACAATGGTAGGGCCTCTGAATTTTAACCAAAGAGAGCTTGGTTGCTGAGACCATAGTATCACAAAGAAGCCAAGTGCTGCCTACCAGAACAGAAGATAAGATGGCTGCAGGGCACATGTGAATTCAGCAAGACCTGCCTGGCCTCACAGGTTACAAATTGCAGAAGTGAAAGGCTTCCTTTGAGCAGAGAGGCCCCAGGGAAAACCACTCAAGAAGTGTCACCTATGGAATTGGTTCCATGGGATTGGATTCACACAGCTCAGTCATTCAGGCACTTGAAGGTCTCTGCAGCCTTGATAAAAAAAAGCCCAGCTACTGCTCACACTGTTGGCAGATGTCAGTATTGTGTTTTTGCTGCTGTATTCACAGACAAACATTCAAAGAAAGCAGTAGTGTTGGATTCAAACAGGCTTGCACCCATATTTCAGAAGTCATGGGAAGCTAGGCAGCATTCCCCTAAGAGGGCAGTTCATAAAGCTGTGAAAATAGAGCCAAATTTTCAGTAGACATCCAGGAAGTAGGAGAAGCCAGGAACCTAGAATGTTTGCTGAGGAAGGTCACAAGAAGTGACAGAACCATCCTAAGAGACTTTGAGAGCTGCAACTGGCAATGCCATATGGGTGGGGCTGCCCAGGTTGTTTGAAGTTCACATCTATCCCGGATTTCACCTGGAGGCTGAGCTTGGGGATACAGGGTTTGACATTTCCCCACTGGTCTTTGGACTTGCTTTGTTTCCATTTCTCCTCTTCAATTATTCTTCCACACCAGGATTGAGAATGTTTACCCTGTGCCTTTGTATGTTGCAAGTGTTTGCCTTGAATCTCAGAGGATACTTTGTACCTGGACTTGTCAGCAATCCTGGAATCCTTAAGACTTTGGCAACTCTTACCTATAGACTCAGTGCATTTTGCATAACGGTTGTGCATGAGCGTTTTGGGGGCCCTTGTGAAATGTTACAGCTTCGATCAAGAAAGCCTCCCGAAGACCTCATATGCTCATAGTGGGGCTTTTGGAAGGTGATTGTATCATGGGAGCAATGTAGCTGACTTGCTGTTGGGAGTTGGCTTCTCCTCACAGGACGGAGGTGGCTTCTCCCTTCCTGGCTCCTCACCTCTCTGCTTCCTGACTACCATGTTGTGAGCAGCTTCCAGCACCTTGCCTGTCCCCGAAAGCATGTCTGCCTTGGAGCTAGTCAACCATGGACTGTAAACATGAGCTCCTCCTTTAATTTATGTAAGGTATGGGGTATTCTTTGTCCTGATGAGAAAAGAAAGGTGAGGAAAGAAGGGGTAGAGCCAAGCATCCATAGCCGTGCAGGGTTGAGTACTGCTCTGGGAAGAGAGGGACACTATAGGTTTCTGCAGGCTCAGGAAAAGGGTTGGGCTGGGACAGGAGAGGTCTGGGAGGGTTGGCTGAGTCAGGGGAAGCATCTGCAGGACGAGCACCCTGAGCTTAGGTTGTGCTTCCAGTCTCAACCCATGCCCAGAAATGCCCATTTCTGCTGTCACTCAGTTAAGCCAGTAACAAGAGACAGAGTCACAGGGTAAGTAGACCATACTTGCAGAAACTAGCAATTTGGGAGTTTAGACCTTCAGTAGTACAAGGGAACAAACAAAGAAGCAAAATTGTGATCTTGCTTGGGATTTGCAGGTAGCAGGCTTGTAGAGGGATGCTGGGCAGGTTTAGCAGATAGCCGGACCCCAGATAGTAATTTTGTGCAGCCTGCTTTTCTGATGTACAAGCTGCTAT
>NW_004955585.1:13842-16894 GCF_000276665.1 Chinchilla lanigera
AAGAGCACAGAGGTCATGAGGGTTCCTAAGCAGTGGACAGGTGGGCACGCTGCCGGGGATATTCTGCTGCTGAGGTGGGAAACTCCGTCTCCGGGCCTTTGCTCAGGCTCTGCCTCTCTGCAGGCGTCCTCCTCAGCGTCCCCCTGCACTCAAGAGATGTCACCCTCAGCTGACTCTTCCTCTTGCTGCAGCGCTACTGCGACTGCATTGTAGCGCACCACCTGCGTGGCTTCACAGTGCGGAAGAACAGACGCGAGGAGGGGACCACGTGGGGCTCACAGCCGCACCCAATGGAGGAAAGACTTGCCAGGCCTCAAGGATTCTGGCTGTCACTGGAGCTAGCCTAGGCTGCTGGCCCCGGGGTTGTGCTATGGTTCATGCCTCTGTCTGTCCTCCATTCCTTTCTGTTATGTGTACTGAGCCTGACTGACAAAATCCTATGTGCTTCAGGACCACACAGCATCCTGTCTGGAGACACGGATATGTTCTAAATGAGTAGCACCATCAATGTACTACTACATGTTTCCGTCACCCCCCACCCTCAGAGCCTTCCTGAATTTCCTCTGCAGTGAAGCATTTCATAAAAGCCCAAGCCAGAAAATTCTCCTACAGAAAGCTGTTCCGCAGCTCCCTGCTCCCTTAGGTCTCACAGCAGCTCTTGGCCTCCCCCGGAAGCTGGGACTGTCGGGCCCCTTCAGAAGCGGGAGCACCACCAGGGCCAGAGGTGGCCGTGCCCCACCTGCGTGGGCTTTGGATGTTGGGGAGAGCACACAGGAACAACCTCTGCAGACCCTTTCACATGGAAATCCCATCACTAGTGGTCCACACCTGTGGAATTTGCAGCTGGGCTGGTTAGAGCCTTCACGCCCTGGAGCCTTTGGGAACCCCTGAGGAAAGTTAGCCTTGCTCCCTTCAGGTTGGTCAATGGATCTGCCCACCCGCTACAAACACCAGGCCCAGACGGACCCAGTCTCCCCGACATTTAATCAGGAAACTTCAGCATTCTGACAAAGAGGATCTCATGCCACACAGCAGGAGAGAACTGGGGTGCAAGACGTCCAGAAGGGGCCACAGTCCTCTGAGGAGCAGGAGACAGGAAGCAGGAGGCAGGAAAGCACTGCCACCTCACACAGTCGGGGCGACTGCTGCCCAGGGCAACAGAGGCTGGGCTTCCAGGGCATGGGTGGGCAGACAGCGCTGAGCATGTGGCACAGTGGACAGAGGGGTCCCCCTGGCCCGGGGCAGGGCCCTGCCCAAACCTTTTTCTCAGCCCTTGAGTGCTCAGAGAGAACAGTGTCACCTGGAGGGAGACCCTTGGGGGGACACTGTGTCCTGGATCAGAACACCCTGTTTCAGGGCGGGGTGCTAGAACTGGTGCTGGGGCAGGTGATGCTGCTGCTCCTGGGGTAGAAGCCTTGGCCCTACCACCACACAGGGTCCCTTTGCAAGCTCTCAAGCCTGGGAGGAAGGAAGGACACAGGTGGGCTGAGGGCACCATGCCAGGGTGACTGCCCCCTGTGGCCTCCTCCTTGACACCGTGTGGGAGCTGCTTCCTGGGGACATAGGGTGAGCAGCTAGTAACCCTGATGGGAGGACCAGCAGAAGCCCAGTGCTCAGGGATGCCCCAACCACCAGTCCTCGCTGCTGCGGAGGAGGCTGCCCTTCTGCACCAGCTTCGGGCCCAGCCGGTGGTTCCCGGCTGTGTCCAGGGCCATGGGTGAGAAGCTGGCAGAAGGGGCCCCTTAGCTTGCTCCAGAGGAGGACGCACATCCTCCTGTGCACCTGAAGACCCTGCCAGCAAAGGCCCACGGATGGGAGGTGCCCAGGCAGGGCTGCCTCCTCTGAAGCTTTGGCAGAACCTGGCTGCCCCCCTGGCCTGTGGGAGGTGGAGGGGCTGCCAGTTGGCCCTGGGCATGCCCCACACTCGCTCTCAGCCTCTGTGCATACCGGGCTGCCCCAACAGGAGCGCAGCATGACCGAGATGCATGTCGCTGAAGGAGCCAATGTCCTGGGCAAACCCCCAGGGTTGGCAGAGGCAGCGGACCACATCCCCAAGCTGGCACCCTGTGAGGGGATCTTGGGGTGAGGCGGTTGGGGTGCGGGAGGGGTGCAGGTCAGGTCGAGCCAGTTTTGGCTCCTCCTGCAGCCAGAACTCTGTGCGGGGATGGGCCCACAAGGAGCCCACGAGTGGGCCATCCTTGTGGGCATCGTGGGCCCAGGGGCTTCCCGAGGCCTCCAGGCCTGAGGCAGGGCCTGTCCCATTACCCCCGGGGCTGTGGAGGGCTTGAGAGGCGTCCACATTGCAGAACTGATTCTCTTCTCCCCTGAGTCTCCCGTGGCAAAAGGGGTCTCTGGGACTCGGAGGCTGGGCCACCTAGGAGGCGACCACACACTTAGGTGCCCTTTGGCGCGTGCGCACTGAGGCCTTCTGAGAAACCACGGTTGCCTGGCAACGAAAGAAGCCTTTCGGCCAGAAGACCAGTTTGGTGGGACAGTTGCAGGCCTTGAGGGTGTCTTTGCGCAGGCGCTATGGGCATTGCGAAGTGCATTGTGGGAGGGAAAGGGGCGGAGCTTCACAGTTGCCTCCTTAAATACAGTAGAGTGTGCTCGTCAAAGCGGTTGAGGCGGGCTCTGAGGGGACGAGGTGGAACGGCCATGCAGGCCCCTGGCGGCGGCGCAGGCGGAGCGGAGGGTAACAAAGATGACCAGCGAGGCGCAAGTGTTTCCGGTGGCGCGGGAGCCCACATAAGAACCTTTTCACAGGTTGTCCAGATACCTCAGGGCCCATGGCCCTTTGGGCAGATTGTGCTCGTGGGAAGCACCACAGGGCCGCAGCACTATGAATAGTATCCTTGGTGACGTGGCTGCGGGGGTCCGGGACGCTGGGGACCAGGAAGGCGTCAGGAGCGCGGGCTGGGACTCAGCCGGGCAGCGCCGCGGGGAAGGAG
This sequence comes from Chinchilla lanigera, assembly GCF_000276665.1. Classification (NCBI taxonomy): domain Eukaryota; kingdom Metazoa; phylum Chordata; class Mammalia; order Rodentia; family Chinchillidae; genus Chinchilla; species Chinchilla lanigera. The sequence continues at coordinate 16,791 of NW_004955585.1, forward strand.
ACCAGGAGAAGGGAGGCGGAAGCCCGAGGGCGGGTGGGGGACAGCCCACGGTGGCCTGCGTCGGGGGGACGCTGGGGACAAGGGAGGCGTCAGGAGCGCGGGCT
>NW_004955585.1:17246-81591 GCF_000276665.1 Chinchilla lanigera
GAAGCCAGAGAGGATGAAGAGCGAGTGTGGGGAGTGGGGCAGGGGCAGGCACAGCCGGACAGGTGTCGGTAGGGTGGGTGTGGGGGTGGTGTGGGAGCTGGGGCAGAGGAGTTTGTGGGGGAGGGGCTGGCACAGCCTCTGAGCTGCCCCTAAGGGAGGGCCTGGTTTGCAGAGGGTTGTGCCTTAACCTCCCTCCATCAGCAGCCTCAGGGTGCCCTTCCGGTCTCCCATAGCGGCGGAGGTGATCCGAACATCCCTGGCTACTTTCGGAGAAAACCTTGACGTACCCAGAGTGCTCAGCGTGGCTGGGAGAATCCTGACTGTGTCAGTCCTACAAGGGCCTGGGCTCTGGTGGGGCGCCCAGTGGAGGGAGGGGCATTTTCATGGACAGGGGAGGTGCCTGAGTGTTAGGGCTCAGCAGGGCGCGGTCTCTAACCCAGGGTAGAATCCTGACTTCTGACTGGATTTTCCTTTCTCTCACTTTCAGGAGATGGGTGGCCCAGGACCAAGGACAACTCCAGGCAGTGTTCAACGCCTTCCTTAACGACCTGTCCATGCTTTTGCGGACCATGCGGCGTTTCGGGCCCCCATTTCCCCTCGAATCTCTGCCAGGAAAAGGAGGATGAGGCCCAAGCTTCCATGCCACATAGTGCATCCCTCCCTAAGCCCTAAATTCCTGCATGTATTGCCATGTCCTTGTTGAACCCTAACTTTTTTTGCCTTTGTTAGTTATTCATTGGGTGCTCGGGGCCCACTTGTTTAGTGTCCCTGTTGCTGGACAAGAGACATGACTGAATGTGTGTCACTTCACAAAATAAAGTTGAGCAATGATTCCGTGCCTGAGTTTCTTTCAGCTAAAGCATCTCCCTGTTCTAGCTTTTGGCCTCTGAGGACGATGGCACCTTCCCACGGGGGACACATACTTAGGAGGGAGGGAGAAGTGGAGCTAGTACACACCAGCTGGGTATAAGTAGCTCCGGGGGAAGAGCATTCACAGCCCATGGACAGGAGGTCAGGAGGGGAAGGATGTTTGCTGCTGGGGTGGGGGCTTCGTTCAGCACCTGCAGGACTCAAAGCAAAGGTCAGAGGAAGAGGGCTCCAGTGGGCTGAGGGCACTGTGCCCTGGTACCTGACCCCAGGGGTCTCGCCCAAAACTTCCTGTGTGGGATCAGCCACTGCCCTTGATGGAAAGAGAGCTCAGGAACCAGGAGCCCTCTCCTGGCCATTTCCTTGGCTGATGCTCAATGGGAGGGTGATGATAAAAGGTGTCTCTGTCCAGGGCAATGGGAAGCTGGGGAGAGGGGTCACCTTTGCTGGGGTGAGAGGAGGGTCTGCTTCCTCCCCTGGAGAGCCCGCAGTCCCCTGCCAAGTCTGCTCACCGCCCCCACCCCGCCCAGACTGCTCCCTGCTCCCTGCTCACGGTTCCAATCGCTCATCTTCAAGAGCTTTGCAAACCTTTACCCAAACAGCAACCAGAACAAGAGATTCTTGAATGGATCGTGGCGTTTATCTGGGGGAGAGATGGACCTTGGAATGGGAATACGTATGCCTTAACTAACTGTGAGCACAGATGAGCAGGCTGAATCAAGGGGAAGGGTTTCAAGATAAAAATGAGCAGGATTCAATCATAGACATATTGCTAGGTGAACGTCGTTGAAGAAATGTTTCTTCTATCAGGTTGTGGTGACCTTTGTGCAAGGTTGTGTTTCTGAAAAGGGTTCAGCAGGCTCAGGGAAACGATTGGGCTGCACAGGAGAGCTCTGGGAGGGTCAGCTGAGTCAGGGGAAGGAATACGGGACTGGCACTCAGAGCTTAGGTTGTGCTTCCAGTCTCAACCCGTGCCCAGAAAAGGCCCATTTCTGCTGTCACTCAGTTAAACTAGTACCAAGAGACAGAGTCACGGGATAAGGAAGACCGTACGTGCACAACTATCAAGTTGGGAGATGGTCACTTCAGTCCTAAAAGACAACAGTCATGCAAAACTATGATATTCCTTGGGATTTGCAGGCGCCAGGCTTGTAGAGGGATGCTGGGCAGGTTTAGCAGATAGCCGGACCCCAGATAGTAATTTTGTGCAGCCTGCTTTTCTGATGTACAAGCTGCTATTCTCTGAAGGTCACCAGATATCCTGGGTTCGGTAAATCTGGAGAAAAGTTACTAAAAGCAGGTCTTGTGGCTTGGGTTTCAGTTCCTGTTCTCAGGAATAGTTAACTTTGTAGCTGATGCATGAGATACAAAGGCTTGTTTTCCCAGAGAGCAGAGGAAGACAGTGAAAGGCACCTTTTACCAGAGAATGGTGTGTAACACATCGGGCAGTTTCCATCAGAAATGCCACTTGTACCAAAGATGGGGGTGGCATATTGTTCAGGTGTGGGGTCTCCAGAATTAATGGGTTTCAAAGTCAACTTAAAGTCCCTAAAGCTGCAGGTTTCTTGAGGTTTTCCTTCGGTCACAGTTAAGCGTCTTGAAGATACATGCATATCAGATTTTATAGGGGCCACAGTGCATCTGTTGGCTGGCTGCTATACTTGTGGACGGATTGTGATGAATTTCATTAAGAGGCATCACAATAGCGACCATGCTTCTGTTTCTATGTTACTTGGCTGAGGCAAAGTCTGGTCTTGGTGACAGCAGTTGCTGCTTCTGAGCAAGGGCGCCATGTCTTTTCTGCCCCTTCGTGCAGGCGGGAACTGTCTAAAAGGCCCAACTGACCCTTGCGAGTGACCCTGGTGTGCCAGGCCCTGGGGCAGCAGGCTGCTTGCATGGCGGCTTTAATTTTCAGGCCGTTCTGTGTGTCCTCTACCACCATTCTTTTGGGGATACTTTGCAGGTGGTAGGAATCACACCCAAGGCCTTTGTGCTAAACTACATCTCCACCTTATTTTTAAATATTTATTTCACAACATGGTCTTGCTAAGGCTCTGACTTACCCAGGCTGTGCTGAAATTCCCAATCCTCCTGCCTCAGCCTCCCAGAATGCGGGCATTACAGCTGATGCCACCATGACTACCCAAAGGCACACATTCTTCCTAAATTAACTGTGACTGTGGTTGACATTGAGGACGGCTGCGCTGCTCGTGCAGGTCTATTTAGGCATGTGGAAGAGGACAACACAGAAGGCACCACTGCAGGTGAGATGGCAAATGTGGCACTGCCTGGGAGACTCTGCAGGGGACACTATGGCAACAGTATTTGACAGGATCCTGGCCAGGGCCTGGTGGGTGGAGAGGTCCTTCCAATGACAAAATTGTTATTCAGAGCTCACACAGCAGAGGGTGCTGGGGACATCAAACAGCCAACATAGAAAATATACCCGGGGCTGGGGATTTAGCTCAGGGGCAAAGCGCCTGCCTGGCAAGTGCAAGGTCCGGAGTTCGGTCCCCAGTACTGGAGAAAAACCAAAAACCAAAAAAAAAAAAAAAAAGAAAGAAAATATACCCTGGCCAGGGAAATAGCTCAGTGGCACATGTGCTTGCCTGGCAAGCACAAGGTCCTGGGTTCAAATCCTGACAAAAAACCAAACAAACAGAATTCCCGGGGTGTCTTGAAATCTATATTTTGTTTAAAAGTTATGAGGTTGGAGGAGGGTGGAGGAGAGGCTGAGACAGCAGGCCCAGCTCTGAAGACCAAAGTGTTCAACAGCAGGCTCATTGTTGCCTGCTTGTCCGTGGATTCATCTTCACTTTCACATCGTCTTTGTACAGTCTTCCTTTTCTTGCCTTTTCAGTCCTAAGAGCTCCACCATAGATACTTACACTACATTTCTGTTGGGACCCTCTCTCTCTCTCCTTCTCCTCCCACTTTCTGTCTCTTGCCTCAGTGGAGAGGGCAAGATGCTGTCCTGCTGGAATCATTTATGGTCTCCAGAAGGAAAGCAATGGCTGGAGCGGCTTTTCAGTAGACTGGGCCCCAAGGCATATTGTTTGTGTTCACACACAGCAAGCTACGTCCACCTCTGCCAGGCCTTGCCCTCTGCAGGGTTCTGGGGACACAGGGTCAAGTCCCACTCGAGTGCCTCACGCACATCCAGCACCACAGAGAGCCACCAAACTTTATATGAGGTCGGGACTTTGAAAAGCACATTGGGGTTGTGCAGGCTCGCGCCCAGTGGGAGGGATGTGGCCTGACAGTGGTGGCACCTGTATCCCTTCCAAGGAGCCCGCTTGGGGCCCTGCCCTGTGCTCTCCCCATCAACAGAGGGCAGGGCTGCCAGCTGGCCCTGGCCACATCCTCATGCTCGCCCTCAGCCTCTGTGCACACCAAGCTGCCCCAACAGGAAAGCAGCATGGGTGACCGAGACAAATGTTGCAACAGGAAAGCAGCATGGGTGACAGAGACAAATGTTGCTGCAGGTGCCAGTGTCCTGGGCAAACCCCCCTGGTGGGTGCTGACAGGGGCCCACATCCTCAGCTAGCACTCTGGGCTGGGACCTCCCGGTGGGGCACTTGGGATGCAGGGCGGGGTGCAGGACAGTCCCGGCCGGGCTTGGCTCCTATTGCCCCCAGAACTCAGTGAGGGGATGGGCCCCCATGGAGCCCACCGGTGGGCCGACCCTGTGGGCATCGTGGACCCAGCAGCTTCCTGAGGCCTCCAGGCCTGAGGCAGGGCCTGAACCTGTCTCCCTGGGTCTGTGGAGGGCATGGCCACGGTGCGCCTTGCAGAACTGGCGCTCTTGTTACCTCAGTCCCTTCGTGGCCAAAGCCTTCTCTGGGACTTGGGGCTGGGCCAGCTAGGAGGCGACCACACACTGAGGCGCCCATTGTTGTGTGTGCGCTGGGCTGCTGGGGGCGCGCTGGGCGGGGCTCCGGGAGGCCTCCCCTCCCCCTTTGCCTGACAAGCAGAGTTTTGGGCGGGAAGAACAGCTTGGCCACAGACAGCCTGTGGGAGATGCAGTTTGTGCCGCCGCGTGGGGCCTCGATGTGCACTGTTGGGGAGCTGAGCTTCGCAAGTACCTCCTGTGCTAGGCAGAGCCCGAGCTGAGGAGTCCTGCTCACAGCCGAATCTGAGGGAAAGATCCAGGACAACCATGCAGGCCCGTGCCGGTGCCTCCGGTGTTGCAGGTGGCCGGGAAGATGAGCAGTGTGGCAGCAGAATCCTTAATGGCCAGGGTGGTACCCGAAACCAGGGTGGCATGGGCTTGGTACGTGTCTCTGGCAACTAGGATGGCACAAACAGGACAGCAGTTTCACAGATTGTTCTTGTACCTAACGGCAAAGGGCAGATTATGCTTATGTCTGCTTGCCCGGCTCTGTATCCTTCGGGACGTGGCCGCCGTGGTCCTGGACGCTGGGGACCAGGGAGGCATTGGGAGCAGGGGCTGGGACTCAGCCGGCCCAGTGCTGCAGGGATGGAGACCAGGAGAAGGGAGGCCGAAGCCAGAAGGCGGGCGGGGTAGGGCCACGGTGCCTATGGAGCAGGGGTGGGGGCCGTCCCTGTCACACAGAGCAGGGAAAGCTGGAGAGGAAGAAGAGGGAGTGGGGGGCGGGACACAGCTGGAGGGGTGGCAGTGGCGTGGGGTGGGGGTGGAGCAAGGGAGCTGGGGGAGAGGACGGGGTGGGGGAGGGGCGGGCATAGCCTGAGAGCTGCCCGGGAAGGAGGGCATGATTGGCAGAGGCTTGTGCCTTAACCTCTCTCCATCAGCACCCTCAGGGTCCCTTTCGGGTCTCCCATAGAGGCGGAGGTCGCGGAAGGATTCCTGGCCATTTTCAACGAATACCCCAGCATTGACAGGGAGCTCACCACGAATGGCAGCATTCTGATTGTGTCAGTCCTGGGAGGGGTTGGCTTTGTGGGGAGGGTGGCCAAAGTACAAGGAGGACTGTTCTAATGGAGGGAAGAATGCCCCTTAATGGCAGGGGTAAACAGGGTGTTTGGGGACAATTACCTTCTATTACTCAACTTGCCTTTCCTCTGTCTCTTAGGAGATGGATTGTGCAAGATCCTGGACTCCTCCAACCAGTCTACACTTCCTTCCTTAATGATGTTGCCCTTGTCTTCCACATCATGCACTTCTTAGAGACCCCGTCTGCCTTTGTTTCTTAGTACGAGCGGAGGGCTGAAGCCGCTGTGTCCCACGCAGAGAGCACATCCTTCCCTAGTTCCTGTTTCTTGGATTTTTTTGCCATGTTCTTAGAGCCCCAAATTTTCTGCCTCTGCTAGTTAATGAGTGGGTGCTTCTGGCTTTCTTGTTTTGTTTTCCTGTTGGGGAACAGATTATGTCATTAAAGGTGTGTCACTGTAAAAATTAAAGCAGAACAATGCCTCCATCTTTGACTTTCTTTTCTGCTTCAGCATCGATTTTCTCGCTCTTGTCCCTGAGGATGATGGCTTTATCCCACAGGGGACACATTTACAGACTGCGCTAGAGGCAGAGTGAGTAAACTCAACAAACAGCTGGATGTAAAGAGCACAGAGGTCATGAGGGTTCCTAAGCAGTGGGCAGGTGGGCACACAGCTGGGGATATTCTGCTGCTGAGGTGGGAAACTCCGTCTCCGGGCCTTTGCTCAGGCTCTGCCTGTGTGCAGGCATCCTCCTCAGCGTCCCTCTGTACTCAAGAGATGTCACCCTCAGCTGACTCTTCCTCTTGCTGCAGCGTTACTTAGGACTGCATCCTGGCACCCCACCTGTGTGGCTTCACAGTGGGGAAGGACAGACGCCAGGAGGGGACCACGTGGTGCTCACAGTCACACCCCTAGGAGGAAAGAGTTGCCAGGCCTCAAGGATTCTGGCTGTCAGTGTAGCCAGCCTGGCTGCTGGAGCCGGAGTTGTGCTATGGGCCATGCCTTCTGTCTGTCCTCCATTCCTTTCTGTTGTGTTTTCTGAGCCTACCTGATAAAATCCTATGTGCTTTAGGAGCACACAACGTCGTGTTTGGAGACCCAGATATGTTCTAAATGAATAGCACCATCAATGTACTACATGTTTCCATCACCCTCCACCCTCAGAGCCTTCCTGAATTTCCTCTGCAGTGAAGCATTTTATAAAAGCCCAAGCCAGAAAATTCTCCTACAGAAAACTGCTCTGCAGCTCCCTGCTGCCTTACGTCTCACAGCATCTCTTGGCCTCCCCCGGAAGCTGGGACTGTCGGGCCCCTTCAGAAGCAGGAACACTAACAGGGCCAGAGGTGGCCGTGCCTCACCTGTGTGGGCTGGGGGCGGTGGGCTGGAGCAGGCTCTGCAGAACCTTTGGGTGGAGCCCAGGCACCTGTGGTACTTGCACCTGGGCTGGTCAGAGCCTTCACCCCCTGGAGCTGTGGGAACCTTTGTGGAGAGTTAGCCTTCCTCCCGTCAGGGGAGCCAAGTTGTCTCCCCACCCGCCACAAACACCAGGCACGCAGGGACATTGTCTCCCCCACATTTAATCAGGAAACATCAGGACAGAGAAGATTTCTTGCCACCTAACAGGAGAGAACTGTGGTGCGGGACCTCCACACGGGCCAGAGTCCTCTGAGGAGCAGAAGACAAGACAAGCACAATCCATGTGGTCACACCCCTGGCTGGCTTCAGTGACACCAAGACCCCTTGAGGCCTGCAAGTCTTTTTTCCTGGGGGTGCGGCTGTGAGCCCCACGTGGTCCCCTCCCCGCCTCCTGCCTCAGCCACTGTGAAGCCACGCAGGTGGGGTGCCAGGGTGCAGCCCTAAGTAGCACTGCTGCAAGAGGAAGAGCCCCCTGAGGGTGACACCTCTTGTGTGCAGGGGGACGCTGGCGAGGACAGCTGCAGAGAGGCAGAACCTGAGCAAAGGCCTGGAGGCAGCAGGTGCTGCTGGGCTTCCTGAGGCGGGAGGGTTCCTGTGCAGTCTGTTCTGTGTGTGGTGTGAGGTAGGGTGGGGGCAGGCAGAAGAAGATATGGAACTTGGCCTGGGGGCCTGTGAGGTCACTGTAAGGGCCTTGATGCTTCAAGGCTGTGCTGGGCATGAACAAGGGGCCTCAGGCCTTCTAGACAAGGGCCCAGAATGGAGTTCCCCCTACCCAAGCCCAGGGTCTTCCTGTGACTGAGTGAGGACGGAGCCCACGGCAGGTTTAGGGACCGAGGACCTCCGTGGCCCGGCTGAGGTGTGGAAGCACGCGGCAGCCTGAGCAGTTCGTGCACGGGGACGTCCAGATGGTGGTGATGACGCTTGCAGCTGGATCCTCCTGCATTCTCTGACCGTGGGTGGGTGCTCCAAGGTGTCCGCATGGCCTCAGTGCCCTGTGCTATCAAAGGAACACAGCTAAGCCAAATTGAGGCAGGGGTATGGCTCCATGGGGGAGCGCTAGTCCAGCAGGTGAGGACCCAGATTCCACCCCAGAACCACGCCCACTCTCAGGCGCACAGAAGCACAGGTGCACAATGCACAGAGCATGGCAGCAAGGAGAAATACATGTGGTGCGAGATTAGGGTTCCTGCTCAGGACAAAGGGTGGGAAGTCCCAGAATGTCACCTGAGGAGTCCCTCAGCCCGGAAAGAACCAGCTGGACAGAGGACAGAGATGAGGGAGTGGCTTCCCACATTGCCCTGTCAGAGCACAGACTAATCCCAAGGGGAAAAGGAAGGCCCGCTTTCACCTTGGTGACAGTGGGAGTTCCCGGAAATGGGAGACTCTTCTAGAACCACAGGGCGGAAGAAGGAGAGGAGCAGCATGGACAGAACCGGAAAAGAGATCATGCTCCCAGTTCACCAGAAAATAGTGCCTCTTCAGTGTGGATCAGGAAAGAAAGGGAAAGAGAGGGAGAGAAAGAGAGAGAGTGCTCAGGAGCCACAGCTTCACCATGGTGACTAGCGCTGCATCTGCATCCAGGGACATCCTCCATGATCCCCAGCATCCCAGCCACCGTCTCTCTCCAGGCCACAGCTGCACAGCTCCACAAGTTCTGAGAGGCCACTGTGCACTGTCCTGTGAGAACCAGGCCGGGCACAGCCTGGCTCCCACAGAACCTGTCACAGCAGCAAAATACACACCTGGCATGCAGGGGACGAACCCTCTGCCACCAGCTGCGAGGGCCAGGCTCCTGGGCAGTGGGCAGGAGAGGAGAGGAGGTGGCTCAAGGTGGCCCTGCCTGGGTGAAGCAACTGCTGGGGAGCCGGGGATGGAACTCAGGAGCTGGATCACAGCGGCTGGGCGGCCAGGTCTGCAGGGTGGAGCAGGGCAGATGGAAAGGGCTGAGACCCACTCAGGTCCCCGAAGCCCTGGGTGTTGCAGCTGGGCAGGCTCAGAGCACAAAGCACGCAGAGGACAGCCCGGAGACGGGGATGGGGACCTCTGCAGGGTGACAGGAAACTGCCCAGCCCGCAGGCAGGACCCAGGGCCAGTGGCAGCCTGCGTGGCCACCAGGGACCTCTTCCGCAGGACCTGGACAGCACCCTCAGGATGGTCTCGCCTCAGAGCTTTGGACATTACTCCCACACCAAGCTGCTCTGGTGCCTGTAGCTCACCCTCAAGGTGAGACTGCCTTGGTTCCACCCCAGCATGGCCACCTGTCACCCCTGAGCTCAGCACAGGCAGGAAAACAGCACATAGGGGGAGAGAATCTGTCACCTAAAGGCTTGTGGTGCAGAAAGGAAGATTCTGCCTCTAGTTGTCGGAAAACCGTCATGTGGATGAAACACCTACCAAAGAGCCTCTGGGCTGACGGATTCATCTGGTACTAGGACTGATCCAGGACTTACAAGGGGCCCCAGCCCCAGCCCTAGCCCCACCCCCAGCCCCAGCCCCAGCCCCAGCCCACTTTTAATTTTGAGAGGGGGTTCTTGCTCAGTAGCTAAGGTGCCCAGGCTCGGCCTGGAACTTGCAGTCCTCCTGCCTTGACCTCCCAGAGTGTCGGATGACTGGCCTGTGCCACACTCCTGTTTCCTTCCCCAAATACTGCAACCAGTTGTCCCAGCACTTTTCCTCCCAAGGATACAGCAAGCCACAAAATTCTTCCTCTAGCATCTCTGCCTTGCTGGTTCTGGTCATGCAGCCTGTGGTGGGGAGGGTGCTTGTTTTGGCAGGGAATACTCATTGGGCTAAGGAGGTGGAAACCAGCTTACGGTCGGTCGGCTCATTGTCTGGAGAGCAATTTTGTACTGTAGGGGGAGAGCCTTAACAAAAAAACCGGAAACTAAATAGTGTATTTAAGTTGGTACATCTACCTCTTGGACTTATGTGAAGGGAAAACAACACATTTGAACAATTATATACAAGAATCCTAGTGAAGTCATTATTCATGAGTGAAATGGGAAACAATTTAAATGTTCAACAACTATACTGAAATACATCTCTTTTGTTTCCATTAGATAACATGCTTTTGAAATTTGTTAGAAAGGGACAAAGATCTCATTGGATAAAATAAGTTCAGGAAGGAACTTAATCCTAAGCTTGCAACACATTGGCATGAATAACACCATATGACTAGAACTCTAAAACTAAGAAAACTTCCCAAGATATTGACAGGAGTTATCTCTCAACTAGAGGACACAATGAGTTTCCACTGTCTTCCATTTCTGGCATTGTAGCTTTACCTTACCAAGCATCCCTTTCACTTGGAGTCATGACCACACCAATCACAAGGACTTTGGCCCATTACAGTCTCAGTAACATCTAACATCTAAGAGAGTCAACACTCAAATCACACATCACAGCAGCAGATGGTGGTGTATAGGTTGCAGGAAGAAAAGAATAAAGAATCTGTAGATGGTGAAATCATCCCAAAAGCTGGGTGTGGTGGTGCACGCCTGTAATCTCAGTACTATGGGAGTCTGAAGCAGAAGGTTCACACGTTCCAGCCCAGCCTGAAGAAAAGAAAAGAAAGGAAAGTAAAGGAAAAGAAAAAAGAAAAGAAAAGAGAAAAAAAAGAGTGCCAGGCCTGGTGGTGCATGCCTGTAATACCAGCATTGGGGAAGCTGAGGCAGGAGGATCATTGTGAGTTCGAGACCAGCCTGAGCTACAAAGTGAGCTCAAGGTAATCCTAAACTGCATAGCAAGACCCTGTCTCAAAAAGACAAAAAAATAAAATAAAGTAAAATAAAAGAGAAGAAAAAGAAAAGAAAAGAGAGGGAAAGAAAGGTAGGTCTGGGGATGTAACTCAGTTCTAAGGCCCTGGGTTCAATACTTAGTACTAAAAAATAAGAAATTTTTTAAAAATGAAAGAAAAGAATCAATGCAAGAATGAATGCCAGGGTCTAGTCCATACAAACATAAAGAGTCACTGCAGGTGGTCAGATGCTGGGCTAATGAACTGATTGAAAAGATGCTGAGGCAAAGGGTTTTGACAGAGTCAATGGGCAGGTCATTGGCAGAAAATGGAATGTCACACTGAACTGAGTCCAGGAACCACTGGGAGTTGGATTCCTAGAGATCTCCTAGGAAAAGGCCTTGACATGCATACTCAGGTGGTGATATAGGAGAAATATACAGTAACTCTGACCTGTTAGATGTCGCACATGCTCTGTTCATGATCCCACAACAATGAGGAATGAAGTCACCAATCAAAAGAAGACATTAGGAGCCTCATATTGGAAATTAGGGGAAGAAGAATATCTCTTAGATTTCCAGGAGGGGACCTGAATGGGTGGCCACCAAGGCCCTTTGCCAGGGGTAATTTTTTTATTAAGTTTATTGGTACAATTTAGATATACATAATGATCATATTCACCATAGGGAATTTGTACCTGTATATGATAGATCTTGGGATGCTTCAAGTTCCAGGACGTCATATTTATTGTGCACTTTATATTATCATTACATTGTGGTACACAATGAAATAATTATACAGCTCACCATAATTCAGAATCAGTGTCACCTTTGTGATTGTTATTTTCCACACCTTAAGCTATTACCTGGCATTTATTTTCCCATTTAAATTTTTGATTTGATGAGCGTGTGGTTTACATGTATACATGAAATGAATCTGTGAGACCACTTAGGTGTGTTATTACTCTTTGTTGACCCTTTTGAGTTCATAGAATTTATTTGGCATAGCCAAGAATTTCGAGGAGGCCCAAGGAGTAGAAGTCTTTCTCAATGGTAATCAGGGGATAAAATCATGAGTAAGAAAAAGATATTATTCCCTCCTGGCCAGGGGAAGACAGATAATCAAAGGGAAAGCCAAGAGAGAGTAGATATTTTTGGGTCTCAGAGTTCCAAGTCCCAAAGAGTAGACAAATCATGCTAGGGGGCTGGGGATTTAGCTCAGTGGCAAAGCGCCTGCCTGGCAAGCGCAAGGTCGTGAGTTCAGTTCCCGGTACCGGAGAAAAACCAAAAAAAACAAAACCAAAAAAAAAAACAAAACAAGACAAATCATGCTAGACAAGTTTGTGAGATATGTGGGCAGGATAGACTTCTGCCCTGTGACCAGGAAGTGGCAAATTCTGGAGAACTAACTGTGTGGTTCATTTGGAAAATTGATCCTTGGAACCTCCTGGATTTTTCTTCTCTCAAGTTTGAAGTAGACACATCGTGGTGCTTCCTATATGCCCCAACATGAGAAAAAGGCAGAGTGAGATCCGAAAGTACCAGCAAGTTATGAATGATAGCTATCACCGGTGCTATAGATTAAATATGTCCCCCAAAGTTTATGTATTGGAGCCATAATCTCCAGTGCAACAGTGTTGAAAAAAGAGACATCTAAAAGATGATTAGTTCATAAGGACTCTGCTTTTGTGAATAGGTTAATGCTTGTAATATCAAGAGCAGAATTTTTATAAAAGCAATTCTCTGTCTCCCACCCTACCTCTCTCCCTCCCTCTCTCACCTCTGTATTCTCTTGCCCTTGTGCCTTCTGTGATGTTATTACTCAGCAAGAAGACCCTTGTCAGATGCCAGCTTGTCTATCTTCTCAGTCTTTAGAACTTTATAATCTCTATTTTTCATAAGTTACCCAATTGTGAGTAGTCTGCTAAAGCAAGACAAAATGAGCTAAGACCACCTAGGTGACCTGCATGCCTGTTTACTTGCACTTGGGATGAATTGATGAGTAGCTTATAGAATACCAATGTGAACATATGAAATAGAAGACTGAATGGGTCTCCAGCATCTTAACACAAAACCTGCTTCAGGATTCAGACACAGCCCCAAGGAAGGGAAGAAACCCCAAATCAACTCACAGTGATTATTTGCTACCATAGAGATCAGGTTTTTAAAATAGGAATTAAGTTGTTTTAGAAAATGAATATAAAGTTCTTACATACCTTTTCTGCAGACTTAAATTAATTTGCATTAATAATGTCACTTCTCATAGCATGGCTATACCTTGCAGCTTTTCAGATACTACCTAGATTTGTATGGTGACATATCTTTGGCTTCTCAGTTTCCTAACTTTTATTCATTTGTGTGTCTGTTTTCATAACATCTAAACGGTTTATGCAGCCCTTCCAGTATTTTTTCTTTGTAATGCATTCCCTCCATGTATCATTAAATTATTCAGGAAAAATTCCTCCAGGGTATAAGTCTTAGTTGAATCCAATCAATTGTTCTAAGTATGCATGACCTTGGGAGGAGTAATATAAAAATATTACCCTTTTGAAGGAGTGATATAAAACTGAAAAATAATGCAAATCTGCTAAGTAGAGAAAAACTGACAATCAGTAGCAGGCCTATTTAGAGGGCATTTGAAGAATGTGGTTATATATCACTAACTGCGTTAAAAAATAAGTGCAAAGGAAGCTTCTAAATGTTATCTAATATTACCCTTTGTCAGAAACAAAATTCAGGGACAAAGGAGTCAAGTCTGTTGATTCTAGAGATACTCATCAGTGACTTTTATTGGCAATGATTTTCCTATCCCATGAATTCCCAAGTTTCACTTATACAACCTCTGCGGTAATCTTTCCACTCCCTCAAACTCATCAAATCACTGAGACCCTCACAGAGGCCACATACATTTCCAACAGACATAGTTTAATAGAGCATCAACTTCATCAATGTCCTCAAAAATACAGTTCAAATGGCATAAGCCAAGATGAAATTTAAGTATAAATTAAATATAAATTAAATAAAACATACAAAAATATTGAGATTACTTAAAAATATTTGAGAGAAATAGAAATCTTTATGTCATGGTAATGATGAAAAGCCACAATAAATAATATAAAAGGAAATAATTTTAACCAAATGATTGCTGTGTTTTAAACAGATGAATTGGAAGTTTATGTTTATTTATCAGTAGTATTAATTTCACTTAAATATCTTTGGGAAGAAAAGAAATAAAATAGATTGTTTCTCAAAAATGTTTGAGTTATCTATACCCCTATCCATGTGTATAATTTTCATTTTTATAAATTAAACAGTATAAGTAGAGTTTTGTATTTCTGAAAGTAGGAAATTTTTCTCATAAATCCCAGTTCACATTCCCAATGGTCTCCTATTACAATTATAATTAACAGATATTATGCATCTGGCATGTGTAACCTGCAGATGTTAATGCTTTATACTAATGATGTCAGCAATTTTCCTGCTAATTTGTATTTTACTACGGCAGTTAAATGACCTAAATATCCTCAGTACTTCCACACAAGTTCTGCTCTGCATACTAACGTGTAGCAGGCAAGACGAGAAGGCTGAAAAAAAAACAGAAGAGAAGCCTGACTGCTTACAATGGACTTGACAAATAATTAAACAAATTAATAACACAGGGGCCGGGTCTGGGGCATCACTCAGGTGGATGCATCAACCCCATGCACAACACTCACAAGAGAATGTAAACATTGCTTAGTGGAAGTCCAACTCAAAAGGAAAGAATATTGAATGATTTTGTTTTTTAAAACACATGTATATTTCTTTTAAGAGAATGAGAAAATAAAAATAACATTAGTATTCACCTACAATCCCTCTGCCATGAGCGCTCATTTTATTTCCTCAAGAACTTGGACAAATGCTTCTGTTATGGCACCTTTGCTAGGATCCTATGAATTCCAGCATGTTTAGAGGGAAAAACTACCATGACAGTAGAGGGATTCCAATACCAATTTGTTTGCCATCTTTGAAGTGAGCAATACTTTGGCTGTGCTGATACAAATGCAGAAACTTTTTTGGCATGTAAAGGCATTTTAATTGATTAGGCAACTCGGTATTTGAAAACCAGTAATATTCAAGCAACTTCTACTTAATGAGTTTTTTAACATCATGGGATCTTTTATAACTTTTTTTTTCATTAGAGTCATTAGCAGACTATAGAGCAGAAGTCAAACACATTTTAATCCTTCCAAGGAAATAAACTCAGATACAAAGGTTGGGCCTCCATCATAATAACAATAAACTGGCCATGGGCCATAACACAGGGTCACCTTACATTTAGTAGCCAAATGATATTTGTAGATCTCAGTCATACACCCTTGCTGTGCCAAACAACCAACCATATGCTATGTCCCTAGCCAAGTAATAGTTATCCTAAATTTCCAACATCTAGCAAAATGTGTCAAGGAACTTTGAGAAAATTTCTCAATATAGATTCAAATTTGTGCAAAGTATTTTCTCCCCATTTTCAATGTTTTCTCTTACCTTTCCATAAGAATTGATTTACGGCTCAATTCAGAGAAACATTCTGCTCAGCAAATAGCCATTTCTTCTCTGCACAATAATTAAAAGAACTTTTCAGGATCCATTGCCAGTTATGGAAACCCATCGTAACCCGTTGTGCTTTGCTTCAATAGAACCTCTTGATTGTTGAAAATAACAAATGGTCAGAGCCAGAGAGTACCAAAGAAGCATAGAAAGAATTGTTACTATTAAAAATAGGAAAATAACACAAAAAGGAAGCCAATTATATACTGAAACCTCAATTAAAGTGTCTGGCACATACTAGGTAATAAAGATAGTGATTAATAAGTCAGGGACCAAATCAGTGAAAACGTGAATGAATTCCTTACTCCCAGTAATTGCCCTCAGTTTACAATAGGCTACAGAGCAAAGGAGCAAATTTTGACACTAATCTTGCCACAGATATTTGCTAACTATATGACCTTGACAAAGGACTCTCAAACTTTGAGTGTCTTTCTTCACCTGCAAAATGGGAAGTATGTAGCAATGTGTGCATTGGCTAGCTTCTCTCGGTTTATGTGTGTGCAGATGGGTGTGTGTAGGTGTACACACATATGTGAGAGCATAACTGCAACATGTTTATCACTGCCTACTGAGCTATGTTATGAACTGTGACATTTCTTTGTCATTTTCAACACTTTTTCTTTCAGAGTTGATTTAGATCAAGCCTCAATCATACCAATTCTTTCTGGTTTGTATATTTTATGGCAATACATAGTGCTAAGAAACGCTGCCTTTTTATATCAAGAGGCTAAAATGAGTAAGAAATATGTCAAACTGAAATACTTTCTCACAGTTACAATGGGTGATAAGGTTAAAAATATAATTCATAGATTGGATCAGGTAGATCAATAAAATGACTTGCATTATACAGTAAGTTTTAGCAAGACAAAGGAAAAGCCTAAATCTATGCCAGCCTGGAATATTATCAAGTGCATTAGGATCATGCGTCAAGAAATCATTTGCTAAACTCTTGTTAAAGAACTGGTTCCAAGAGCTTTTGGTAAAAATGGGATTCATAGCTGTGGTTGCAAAAAAAAATTTAAAGTGCTAAGTAATAGCTACAAGCTCAAAGTCCTGTGATATGAATTTCTTTAGATAGATATTTACTGTGGAATTTTAAAAAACATTTTAAAATAGCATGTTTACTTTGAAATATTATGGCAGTGTTAGAGAAATGAAATTATGCTTACAAAAGTCTCACTGTATTGAAGATTTGCTTATTGGCTTTGAGAAGTGACTGGATAGGGAGGGCTCTAAGTTCACCACTGGCTGAACTCACAGATGGGATCATAAGTGGTGACTTTCTTGGAAAGTGAGGGAAAGAAGAGATGGGACCTAACTGAAGGGAGTGGATCGTAGTCCTTTGATTCTGACTCTCTCCACTCCCTGGCTGCTACGAGGTAAGGGGCTTTGTTGCAATATGCACTTCCACCTTGATGCTTTTCCTCACCTCAGGCTCACAGCAAAGGAACAAGCTAACCATGAACTGTAACCTTTAAAACTTTGAGCCAAGATAAATCTTTCCTCTTATAATCTGTATATGTCATGTATTTTGTCACAGAATGGAAAAACTAACACAGATTTGATTTAAGAACTTGAACCAGTATGAACCATCAGCTCATCATATATACACTATTTCAATTTAAAAAATATTTTTCTAGAAAAATTCCATCGTATAAGTTCTCAAATTTACTGTATGTTGCTTTAAATCTCATATCATAGTTTGATCTCTATATGCTACTGCTGTAACATCTCGTAAACTCAAACTGATGTTTTATTTTATTTTTGCCAACTCTGCTCCCCCCTCAGACAGTCTTGTTTGATGTCTGTCTGCTTTTTAATAACTTTTGCATTTTATGATTTATTGATCTAACCAGAAATTTCTTTTGCAAAAACTAAATAGAGAAAATTGTGCTGCACTATCTTGTTTCCTTTACCTTAACTTCATTCTTCTTCCATACTCATGAGCTGAATATGGTACATTACTTCTCAGCATTTTTTCATGTATAAATTTTTCTATACAGCTGAAATCACCCGTCTATGTACCAATTTGGCTGCATTCTTTTCTTAAATGAGGTGCTTTCCATCATTTCATCATAAATAAAATATAATTTTATTAGTTTTTTCATGGATACATAAGTTATATAAAAGTATAATTTTAACAAACATAGTAAGAAAATGATGATGTTGGCTCCCTTATAACTATTTATCTTGCTTTGTTTAATTTTGTTGTAATCACAAAATGTGGTGCTCATGATATGAATCCTTTAATAATTATTTGGGTTTCTTTTTCAACCTAATGTAAGTTCATCTTTTGTAAATACTCCATGTGTTCTTGAAAAAGATGTATTCTTGATTTGTTGGATGAGTGCTCTGTATCTGCTCATCATTCAAGCTCACTTAAAGGGATGATTGAATTATCTCTATCCTTATTATCTTTCCATTTCATTTATTGATGTTCCGTGTGTTGTTTTTCATACAGTTGCTCTCTGAGTCCTTCATGATGAGTTTTGGATTTTATTTTGCTTCTTCTATAACTTTAAACTTGCTTTATTGCTTTTCCGGATTACTGTTATCTGCATTTGTAGCGTTGCTAAATCAGCCATTTGTCACATGAATGGTGTCTTCCTCATTAGGGCTTACTCTGTAATAATTTCTAAATATTCTATGGACACAGTCTTCAGTTTGGAGCTACTACTTCATTTTTTTCTTTGAGTTTCTTATACACTGAGTCACAAAACTACCCATACAAAGGCCTTTTGTTTCCTTTTAGGGAACCTATATACCGAGTTTAATGGTCCTTGTCCCATTTTTCTTTTACTTTGTTTTTAGGGCTTAAAGGCTTAGCCTTGTGTAATAAAGAAACCATGCCTAGGCACATATAGACCATTTTTCATGGGTTGATTTCTTTCTTTGTTTTATGCAATAGGAGCAAGCAGATAGAAGTTTAGTTTCTTTACTGCTTTCAATGACAGTTAGTACAATTTTTCCAGTTTCTGTTTTAAAAATGTTACTGAAGTGTAATATACATACAGAGAAGAACACAAAAGTACACAGCTGAAAGAAATTTTATACATATTCACTTGTGTAATCAGCACCCAAACATGAATTATAATCCAAACAGAATACATTAAATACATTCCATGAACCCCTCTCATATCTCTTTGCAGTTACTATCTTTTCACTATTAACCATATCACTACCCTGAATTTTAAAGTTATGGATTATTTTTGTTTATCTCTGAACTATATATAAATAGAGTTATGCAGTATATCATCCTTTGCTCCTAATTTTCTCCCAGTATTGTGTTTCTGAGATTCTTCTATATGGTTGCACGCAATTGGATTTCATCACCTCTAATAGCTGCATTCCACTACTGTGTGAGATTGTACTGCAATTTAACCAGTGTACTGTAGATGGTAATTAGTGTACTTCTAGTTTGGGGTGTGCCTTTTTGTAAACATTCAGGCTCCATGTGAAAAAAAATAGTTTCATTCTGCATAGATTCCAGTTCTTGCCCTCTGGTCATCACATGCACACACACACACACACACACACACACACACACACACACACACACATGCAATGTGGTACAGGATTTCTTATACAGAAGGTTATAGTCATTGCTTAAACTAAATTTTTTTCTTTTCATTTATGGCAACGTGTTTGAGCTGAAAGCACTATCTGTGGTTCAACCTGTGTGTACATGTATAAGAATATGAATATGTATTGTATATTTTTTTTCCAGTACCGGAAATTGAACTCATGACCTCAGGCTTGCCAGGCAGGCACTGTGCCACTGAGCTAAATCCCCAGCCCTGTACTGTATGTTTATATGTGCAGATAGATAGATTTTAAACTTTTTGTTATCCAGAATATCTATATGTTTACCAAAGGATATGAATTTGACCATAATAATAAGTCATCTTTGTGCTGCACTTATTTCCCCTACAGTATGCTGCCTGAAACTTCCTCCGACCATGTAGATTTCTTTGATATCACCCACATTTCCATAGATGCATGAAATTCTACTGTGGTAGAAATTGCGCCCCTGCAATTATCTCTTTCCATACTATTTTCTCAGTAGATTTTGAATTCCTTGCAGATATAATTTCTGAATTCTTTTCCTTAAAATTTTGGGATAGGAGAATTGGATCCAGAATGATGCACAGACTATATGCATCACTCTCTGGATATCTTCCCAACTTTTCTTTATCATTCTCTTCTTCCAGCATTCATTGTGGAGAGAATACTTCTTAGAAAACAAAGAAAGAAAGAGTCTCCTTAAATATACATCTAAATATACTTGTTACAGCTGTATACACAAATGTGATTTCATTTGACAGTTATCCCTATGGAAGAAATTTGCTATGTTGCATAAGACTCCCATACAAATATGCTGTCATTAAGTTTGAATACTGCCCTAAATATGGCCAGGCAGTGAAGTAGAAACTCCAGCAATTAATTGGAGAATTTGATAAATAAGTTCAGCCAAGTAGCTAATTTATGTTAACATTTCTGCTTTTACTTTTAAAGCAATGGTAACTTCCACTCTATTTGGGTAGACAAGCTGTAGAATATGCATAATGAATCTTGTTATCATAATGGGAATAGAGTATATCTGAATGAAATGTCTTCTATAACACATAGTTTTATATTTCACACAATAAAATGTTAGGACCAGAGGAGTGTTGTAGTTACGTAGCAATTACCATGGTGATGCTCTAAAACCAGGTATTATGGTAGCAAAATAAAAAAACAGAAATTGCTATATATCAGTACAAATTAAACTCCAATAATACTAGTAAGTTAATGCAAATAAAGCACACCTCCTTCCAAAAATGGAATCTAAGTTGCAAATTATAATTCTGTACGTTTCCCACTAATCTTGGCTCATGACTTTTTAAAGTTATTACACCTTGTACCATCACAAAGAATGATTTTGTACACGTTTACAATAATGGTATTGAACTTGGAACAGTAATAACTTTGGTAGGAAACAGACCTATTTCTAAGGAACACTAACAATCAGGTAAACATGTGCACCTGAAGGCACTATGGGAAGGTAGTTACTAGAAATCAAGCCACTCAGAAGGGTAGACGAATATTTTCCCAATGTGTCTTGATCAAGCTGCATAGTGAGGTACTTACATAACCTGATTACAAACTTCATATGGCCAAGGACCATGCTTGATATATCCACCTCAAACACTGTGCCTACTGATGGTAGCCACTCAGGACATGATGAGTGGGTTTAAGAAGAAATTCTTTCTAAATTAGTTAGAAACTGGTGAGGAAAACTCACTTCAATTCATAGTTACCTTTAAAGCCAATGGCAATGTTCCTATGTCTCTGCTGTTCTTGCTATATGTCAATACGAATTAAACCCTTTATTGTCCATTATCTTGTGAGTACTTTACATGACTCAGAGAATATGAGAACATATTATCATCATTATCAATTTATAGATGCACAGGAAAAAATAGCATCATGGACAGTGATTAGGGATATTAGTTAAGTAAACATGAATGATCTATGAGCTCCATACAGCATTTGCCATTTGTACAGGGCTTCTTCACCATGTTCTCCCATCTCAAAACTTAGAGTCTAGAAAGTAAGTTACCAAAGTCACATTTAGAATCACTTTTTCCTCATATGCCTTCATAGCACAGAGATTCAAGCCAGATGTTTAATTGCATCCATCATGGAGAACTCTTGAAGCTGGCATTTTAATGGAGGCCGGCTCTCCAAAGTCCTTGATTGAGAATTGAGTGGAGAAAAGAGCACTGATAATCCCCTTGGGAATGAGTGAAAACCAAAAAGGAAATATAGGAAAACCCTTAATATGGGGCTGGGAATTTAGCTCAGCGGCACAGCACCTGCCTGGCAAGCACAAGGTTGTGAGTTTGATTCCCGGTACCGGAAAAAAAAAAAACAAAAAACCCTTAATATGTAAGAAATCAGGCAAATTTCCAAACTACCATATTTGTATCTATCATTCCTTCATTTTTAGAATTTTCTGATTTAAAATTTCAATAAGCCTCTTCTGCCTCCGCAACATATTTCTGTTTTCTTTTATTTGCCAAGAAAGTTTCCCTAAGCTTTCGTTCTAGAAATATCCAGATTAAGTTCATCCCTTTCTACTAGCTCCTAAAACGAATAATACAGAAGTATCATTGGCACTGATTTTGTTACCTTTATTAATTTGAACTAGTACAAGCATTACAACTCTGTGCAACAATTTCATTCCTGTTACACTGCACAAGAATATGCTAACCCTTAAAATCTGAAAGTCTCCCCAACTGGCACTAAGGACATGAATAATTCCCACAGGAAACATATTTTAGGCTCAAGATGGGAACCTTGTTGAAAATATTTGTTGCCTAGCTACCCTACTGTATCTTTTTATTTCATGTTCCTACTCTCCACAAATGTCTGTTTTAAACATCCTCCAAATTACTTTATTCATCAACTACTCTACCACATACCCCTCCCCTTCTTCCAAATGACCTTACTTCCTCCACTACAGACAAAATATAAGTCACCAAATGAGGATTTTTTTTCCTCTCCACTACAAACTTTATATTCATGCTGGATCCAAACTCATCTACCACCATCAACATTGGAGGAGCCATATTTCCACTGGTCTATAGACAACTTCCCCCCTATCCTTCAAGGGTAAAGTGTCTTTACCCTTTCAGAATTCTCCATGATGTACAAGAAATTATCTCTCTCCCCTTTTCTATATTCAGTATTGTCATGTACATCTTCCCACTAAATTTCTTCCCATTTAAGCCTCCATCATTAAAAAAATAAATTTAAAAACACCTCACCAAATCTCACACTCCTTCTGGCTATTTTCCTATCTCTTCTCATTTCCTAAGCAAATCTCATATAATGGTCCTCTATTCATACTATTTGTCTGCATTTCCTCAACTCCCACTCATTCTCAATTCACTCAAGCAGGTTTTCAGCAACATCACAACTAACATCACTGATGACCTGTATTAGTCAGGTTTCCCATCTCTGGAACACAATACCCTATATTTGCAATTCTAAGGGGGAAATGTATAATTTGGTTCATAGTTTCAGCAGATTTACTCCTTGGTAAGCTAGGCCCAAGGCAGGACTATCATGGCAGAAGGATGTTGCAGAGCAAAGATTCTTTGTTCATGAGGCTAGGAAATAGATCAAGGAAATAGTGGCACAGAGGAAGAGGGGAGGGACCAGACAGACCCAAAAGTCACACATCCGTAAAGCACATCTATAAATTTGCTCTATCAATCTCTCAGCCCAGACAGATCCCAATGCCAATCAAATTGACACTGCAGACCGACTGCTACATCCCACATTTTGTCACCTTGATTCCTAAATATACTGCCTTAAACTATACTTAATCTTCAAATGAAGATAATAGCAAGTTCATAATTTCACCTGACATAATACAAGTATCTTGTGTAAAACTGGAAATGCAACAATCCCTTCCCCAAAATCTCCACAATTCTACTATTTCAAAAATCCAAGCCAAAGTCTCTTCTGAGATTTGAAGCAAGCTATTAGCTATGTAATTCTGAAAAATTCAAAACCATGTTACATAATCTCAAAGAATAATGTCACAGGATAAATATTCCTGTTCTAAAAGGAGGAATAGAGGCTAGAAAATAATCTGGCCAAAGCAAAACCAAAACTCATCAGGGTTAACAGTAAGTCTTGTTGCTCCACATCTAGCATCCAGGACCCTTGTGAATTCCAGAGGGCTTGGAGGCCCTCACCTCTATAGCCTTACTGATTTCAGCCCACATGGCCTTTCTCTAATCCTGACTCTGCTCACTGCCTACAGTATTGCACAGTAGACATTCTTCCTGGCATCTACAACTTCCTGGGGTCTCCACTGCACATTTAGCCTCATTTCTACAACTTCAGACATTGCTTTCTCAAGAGCTCTTTGCCTGGCTTCTGAGGCCTTCCTTTGAAGTATGGATGAAAAGTTCAATGACCCCACAACAGTTGCATTCTACATGCCAGTAAAATCAGCATCACATAATGACACAAGGTCTTCCACCAGCACAGGCAATAGCCAGCCCTGTTGACTATTGGCTGGAGTGGGTCCTGAGTGCTTGAATGACTGAGCACGGTGGAATGAATCATTGGAAGAATTCCATAGATAGCCTATTGTAAGCATGGGTCCCAGGGCCATTCTTTTCAAATGACAGGTTGGCACTTCTGTACCCTAGAACCTGCAATCGGTAGAATCTTGCTTATACCTGAGATTCCCTCAAGGCACCGTTTTTCTTGTTTCTGTACAAAGTACTGGTTCCTTTTTACTTGTACTAGTTTTGTTAGCAGCCAAACATCCTTTTATATCAACTCTATACATTATTCCTTCTGGAGAAAAATTTAAGTTTTTAAAGTTATTCTCCTCTATTTTTTGCCCCTTATTCTCACTATAAACCTCGTTCACATCAAACAGCAGTACCCATGCCACCACGTGAATATTAGACTGCATCACAATTTCCAGGTCAACTAGTACACTACCTTTAATTTCAGTCTCTCACAGTCTCAGAACATGGGCAAAATCAATTTTTTTGCCAAAATGTAACACAGATAGATGATAATTTAATTGCCAGTGAAGTCCTTGTTTCCAACTATAACCTCTCATGACTGGACTTTGCTGTGCACATTCTTATCAATGTTCTTGTCTTCTGAGATTCAACCAGAATCACACATCAGACACTGCTTGCAGCATTCAAGTGCTTTGCTACTCTGCATCTCCAAAATTTCCAAACTCTTCTTGCAAACCCTCCTCTAAACCACATGATCAAATATAGTCACAGTGATGACCCTATTTTTCTAGTACCGATTTGCTGTACTAGTTAGCTTTCCCATCACTGGGACATAATAATTGACAAGCACAATTAAAGGACCAGAGGTTTAATTTGGCTCACGGTTTTAGGGGATTCAGTTCTTGGCAAGCTGACTCCAAGGGAGAAACATCATAATGGAAGGGTGTGGTGAAGCAAAGATGTGTAGTTCGTACCAGACAGGGGTCAGAACAGAGCAGTCTCAGAGAGGAAAGGGCAAGGGATCAAATATAAATAACAACACCATACATTTATGTACTATGTAGACATTCCCAGAAATTTGCTCCATTAACCCTCCAGGAGATCACAAAGTCAATCAAGTTACCACTCCACCTTCACTACCAAACCTCTATATTGCCAGCAGATCCTTTACAGTTCTCATCTCACTGTACTGCTCCAAGATTTGATATCATAGATCAGTCTCTTCATTTTGAAATACTCCTCTCTTGGCTAATATGCTTCAGTATCTTTATTCCTTTCCCTTCTGTGCATTATATTTCCACTTCTGTTGCATATGCAACCTCCTCTACCCGACCACTAACACTGGAAAATGTAATGACTTCTTTCCATGTTCACTTCTTTCCCATTCCTAAATGAAGGCACCCATGTTCATGACTTGAATCATCAGCTATAGAAAGATAAGTCCCATGTTTTCAACTTCCATGTAGATCTCCTTTCTAAGTATCAACTCTGAATTTCCAATTTTTTGCTTGAATTCTTTCCTGGAATTTTTCTAAAACATCTCAGGGTCAATGTGACTAAAATTGAGCTAATAAGCTTCCTAGACAAGAGAACTTCATCTGCTTCCACTGTTCCCTGCCTCCTTTATAAGCACCTTTTTCATCCTATCATATACAAGCCAGAAGCCTAAGAATTGTCACTGTAACTTCTACCTTTCTTATTATAACCAGAGGTCAGCAACTCCTGTTTATTGTACTTCGAAATTTGGTCCACCTACCTCTTCCCATCACCACTACTACTGCTGCAGTCAGGGCTGCCACTACATCTCAGCACACTATTGCTCTAACTTCCAAACTGTACTGTGGGGATCTATTTTAGGGCCCCTGTAATGTATCCTCTTCCTATCATCAAGATAACCTTTTTACAATTGCATAATAGGACTCAGTAACATCCTGTCTCAAAATTTTAAAAAGGGCTAAGGATGTAATTCAGCGCAAATTAAAAAAAATGATTGGAAGATATAGTTCAACGTGTACACCCTGGATTCAATCCCTTAGTACCACAAAGAAAAATACCAAACAGACTATATTATTCTCTTGTTTAAAACTTTTTCATGACTTCACTTTCCTGGTAGGTTAAGGAAAATCAAAACTCTTAAACATGTTATCTATTGTCTGAAGCTATCATTTCTGTTGTATCAGATTCGCCGTTACTCTCTAGGCTCCAACCACAAGGACATCCTTTCAGTCACTGTTTTCTCTCATCACAGGCTTCTAATTAGTGTGGCCCTGTGGAGTGTAATGCTACTCCCTTCCACTACTGAGTTACACTTTGTACCTCAAATCCACCATCTCATCTTCAGGAAATCTTCTCTCTTGTAATACTACCAGCCTTTGTAATATTTTTATCAGTTATCATTTTATATTTCATTTTTATGATTAATTGTTGAATGACTGCATCAACAGGACTACAGGCTTGAAGAGTCTACAAAACATATACATCTTGCCTGTGATAGTATCACTAACACTTTGTTGATGTTATGGTTGAAACATTGTGTCAACTTGGGGAGTGTAGAGGTTTGGCTAAGTGACTCAGCAGGAAGCCAGGATACTTAGTTTGTATACATCCTGAGCCTGTGGAAGAGGAGGGCATGGAGATTATGTGAGATCTACACACCCCTTAGGTGGGGGTAGCCTGTTTACAAAGTAAGGCAGGGAAAGAAGCTGCTTGCCGCCATTCCTCTGGTTTGCTCTGGCTGTTTGCTATTTGGCTGCCATTCCCTCCTTTGCTCTTGTTGCTTTGCTGTCTTCTGCCTCGGAGCCAGCCAAGTATGGACTGAAACCTCCACAAACTGTAAGCTAAATAAACCTTTCTTTCCTTCATTTTGGACGTTGGGTATTTTGTCTGAGTAACGAGAGAAAAGTAACTAAGACAGAATTTGGTACCAGAGGAGTGGGGTCGTTGCTGTGACTATATCTGACCATGTGGTTCAACAGCCTTTGGAAATGGTTTGTGGGAAGTGTTTGGAAAGGTTCAGAGATGTCGCCTGAAAGAGAAGCGCTAGAACGCCTTCAGCTGTTCTGTCTGGGAGATTCTGGTCAGAGCTCAGAAATCCAGAAGGCTGATAGAAATTGTGCCAGTAAAGACCAGGTTCAGGAGGTTTCTGCTGGGAAGAAGGACTGCATTGGTCATTGGACTCCAGACGATGTGTGTTATGGCTAGGCAGAAAGTTTGTCTGCATTTTGCTCCTGTCCAGAGACTTTGCCTAAGACTGAGATTAAGGGTGGCAGCAGACTGGTTAATCTGGTGAAAGAAATTTCAAGGCAGTTGAATGTTTGGGAAGTGGCATGGCTATTGTTGGGGGCTTTTAGCCAGATTTATACTGAGAGTCAAGAGCAAAGAGTCCAGCAGGATGATTTAAAATGTGAGTTTGGCCAGAAAGAAAGCTCCAGTAAAGCTGTGGACTGCAAAGGTGCAGCTGAGGAGATCTCAATTGCTGAGAAGGAAAAGGAGAATAGAAAAGATGGCCTGAGGGCATCACAAGAAGCAGCAAGTCTCCACTCTTTGCAGCCTCAAAACTGCAAAGGTGAAAGACCTTGCCTTGAGAAGAAAGCTGCTGAGCACCATGTTCCAAAATGGCGGCGGCGGCCACACCAGGTTCCAGAAGGGCGGCAGCATAAAGGATCTGCTCCTCAAAATTGGATTCAGAGTGCCCAGTGATCCAGGCACTCGACCCCTGTGGCCAAGAGAGAGGAAAGCTTGGCTACTGCTCCAGATGGCAGCAGACCTTGGCATCATCCACGTGGCGCTGGCTTTAGGTGCATGGAGAATACAAGAGTTCTGAGGTTAAAGAGGCTTCCACCCAGATTTCAGAAGGCCTGGGAGGCCAGGCAGGGTGCCCCTGAGGGGGCAGTGTGTGAGGCTGTGAGTGTGAAACAAAAGGTGCCCTGGAGACCTCAGAAGTTTAGAAAAGCCAGGACCTCAGAAGTTTAGAAAAGCCAAAGGAAAGCTGCAAAGAGGGAGCAAAGCGGGCCAAAGAGAGAAGCCATGGAAGCTATAATCACTGGAAGTGCCATAGGGGTGGACTCATGCAAACCCTTTGGAGCTTACAATGTGCCACAAGTTGCTTCAGATGCTGCATGTGGAATTACAGGACATAATGTTAGCCCTGCTGGATTTTGGACTTGCTTTGGTGCCAATGCTCTGTGTCCCCCCCGTTTGTACCTTTTGGAATGGTACTGCTTATTTTGTGCCATTGAATGTTGGGAGTGTTTAACTTTTCATTTATACAGGGGGTCACAACTGAGAGTTTTCCTTGATCTCAGAGGAGGCTTGGGACTTGGACTCTTCAGCAATGCTGAAACTGTTAGGACTTTGGCAACTCTTGCAGATGGACTAAATGCCTTTTGCATAAGGGGATGTGCATGAGTCTTTGGGGGGTGAAATGTTATGGTTCTAATGTAATATAATGTCTTTGTACCTGGAAACTGGTTTAAAGAAATGTACCTGGTTGCCAAGTTGACAAGGGGTGGAGTGTTATGGTTGAAAGATGGTGTCAACTTGGGGAGTGTAGAGGTTTGTCTAAGTGACTCAGCAGGAAGCCAGGATACTTAGTTTGTATACATCCTGAGCCTGTGGAAGAGGAGGGCATGGAGATTATGTGAGATCTACACACCCTTTAGGTGGGGGTAGCCTGTTTACAAAGTAAGGCAGGGAAAGAAGCTGCTTGCCGCCATTCCTCTGGTTTGCTCTGGCTGTTTGCTATTCGGCTGCCATTCCCCCTTTGCTCTTGTTGCTTTGCTGTCTTCTGCCTCGGAGCCAGCCAAGTATGGACTGAAACCTCCACAAACTGTAAGCTAAATAAACCTTTCTTTCCTTCATTTTGGATGTTGGGTATTTTGTCTGAGCAATGAGAGAAAAGTAACTAAGACAGTTGAGTACTAGGTACATAGTAGATGTTCAATTAATACTTAGTGAATGAATACTTAAATACATAAGAATAATAGGAAAAGGAGCTATATTCAAAAATCTTATCTAAAATAACACAGATCAAAATATAATAAAAATAGCTGCATGTTTACTTGACTCAAAGACATTGTCATTTTGAATAGGCACTATATGTGACATGGCATTAAGTATTAAGAAATTCCAATAATTGATGCTGTGTAGTATGCTAATATTCTAATTAATGTATAGTAGTACTTATTTTTGTGAATTTTTGTAAATTAGTTTAAGTTGTTTTAGGTTCATAGCTGAATAAATTTCGTACAAAATCAACATAGAGTTTTACAACTTCCAATGAATATTATTTGGATTCCTGATGTTTTCCTTTCATTGAACTGATTTCATTTAAATCCTTTATCTCTTAGCAAAAACAGGAGATGTTTTCTATTTTCTCTTGTATATTACACCTCTCTTTTATACACTGTACCTCTTTCAGGACAAAGATATTATTGTCTTTCTTACTTTATTCATCTTCTCTTTTATTCCATGTTTTTCATGGGTTCAATGTTGTTTTTCCAGTCATAAGTTTTAATTCCTTAAAAATGACAAAAGTAAGTAAAAATAACAACAGCTGTCATTGAATAAGTTCATTTTATATAGCTGGAACGATATTACATACACTTATATGTATTATTTCTTTTAATCCCAATAACAAAATTTGGAGGAGATAAATATTATCAACATCTTACAGATAAGGAAGTGGGAGAGGCTCAAACAAGTAAAATACATTGGGTAAGAAAACAAAATATTAAAACAGACAGTTAGGCTTCTCCTGTCATTCAAATGACTCATCTGTAAATCATGTTAAGATTATTCCAGATATATCTATTCTTCACCTGGGAAATGTAGTTGTCTTGAACGTGTTTTTAAATGCTTTGTGAACTTCAGTTAGATTGAATCAGTCTTTCTAAAGAAAGATATTTCTATTTTATAATTAGATAAAGCCTATCTAGCAGTGTATCTTTCATTTCTCAATATATTATGTTTTTCTAACTTGCAGAACGTTCTTCATGTCAGATATCACTTATGAACAGTTTTACATTTATATCTCCCCTATGAAAGTAAAATACCTTAATCTATAGATGCATTTTTAATTACAAGCTTATGAACTTTATTTCATGGCACATCAAGAGTAATATTTATCACTTTACTAATTGTAACCATAATATATGAAGCAAGAAGTGATTTGAAAAAAGGAGATACAATTTGAATAGAATGTTTCTGAGTTGCAAAATGTCTTTGGCCTTTCAGTTTAAATAATGATTAAAAATCAATATAAACTCTTTGGAATATTTTTTATCATTTTTGAAGGTGACTGTTCTGGTGGATTAAACTACTGGAAGAACTCAAAGGTGCATTACTAAATATGAATCTAATGTACCTACTTTTCAATGACAAAACACAATGAAAGCTGATACCTTGGAATCAAACTGTACTTAACAAAAGAATCTTCACATTCTTGCACTATTGCTGACTCTGGCTGTAAGTACTGTTAACTTTTCACTGTATTTTTAGAAAAATAATTTTATATGGGATATATGATACAAACTATATTATATTTTATGAAAGAAAATTCATTAAAGAGAATCAATCTTTAACAAGTATGGGTGTATTCTGACAAAGTTCTGTAATCAATAAATAGGAAATGATTTGTGACAAGCATCTAAGTTGCATATGACTTGCATATACATTTTAGAAATTTAAACATTCCTATATAACCATTCCTATATAACCCAGAATGTAGGATATAAATCATATTCTTCGTTTTATTTCTTTGCTAAACTTTGAGAAACTAGTATTGCATGTACAGAAAGAGACTACTGCATAAATGTTTCCCAAGATCCTTTTACATTTCTGCAGTTTCTGACATGTTTTCATGTCAAAATGACATAATTTTCCAGATAAAGTACAGGCGCCCTTGTTAAATAGATAAATGTGAATTTTTGATAAACAGAGGAATTTTTCAGAATAAGTATATTCCACATAACATTCGGGAAATACTTATACCTGAAAATATTTCCTTGTTAATCCAAAATTCAAATACAATTAGGGATCGTGTATTTTTGTTGAATTTGAGAATGTTACCTCCCACTCATGTCTATAATTATTCTTCTGCATGTTATTATTCTGGGTTTTTTACATTATAGGTATTAAACCTAAGCCATCTTCTCATTTTCATAGGTTTTATTAAATTTACACTGACATCTCTTGTTATTTCTCCACTTTTAATCACTTGTCTAAGTTTTTATTTCACAAACTAGCTGCTTGAATGCTACCTCTGCTTGTATATCTTACCTTTATTCCAAATATAAACCCATAAAACATAAAATTCATATGTTTAACCTCCAAAGTGTTCCCTCCAACTGATTGCTGCTATTGCTTGAGGATCACCTATGTTCTCCAGATCCACATGGCTTTTGGTTAAAATTTTATCTAAGTGATTCTTTCCCCTTGACCATCTCTTCCTGGCAGCTACTTCAGACTTGCTGGTCCTCCTTTTCACGGCTTTATCTTTCCTATACTGCTGCTGTCCTCACTTGACTCCAAACTTACTTCATCATGTGCCAAAAACTGCTTCCTCTTTGGATGCTCTCCTTTTGTGGAGAAATATTCACCTATAATATTCAGTCTGGGAAATTAATCAGAAGAGTCAGTGGAGTGTAAATTGAGGATAATTATACTTAGCATTGAAGATATCTATGAAAATTGGCAATGCATATGCATGGGGATGGAATATCATCATTATCATCATAATTAACTACAGTGCAAGGATAGCTGCACTGTGGATTAAATGCCAATATCAACATGTAGTATGTATGGCAATGAAAAAGTGGAAGTGTATATTCTGCTATTTGTGTTTGCCTAATTGTTCCCTTTTGAATTCTTCTCAGATTCCCTCCTGTATTTATGTTATTGCTACACCCAAATCTACATATATCCATGCAGTAGGGCAGATATAAAGAGCAGAGTACCTTTAGTGTCAACATCTGTAATGTAAGTACAGAGATATTTTTGTTCAACTGTATAAAGGTCAGTAATCTACAAGGTCTGATCAAAATCTTTGGTGAATGTTTAAAGTTTTAAAATGTATTAACAGCGAAAGGCACATTGTCATTTCTCCCCCCTTAAAATACTTCCTTTCATTTTGAACACACTCATCCTTACCACTTTCTGAAGCAGCTCTGGAAGTCTTTTTACATCCATACAAGACATATTCAAAAATACAGTGAATGCTGCTGCCAAGATCCATCCAATGGAAAAGCTGGTGTCTAAAAACATTACAGTGTGTCCTCCTCCACCTTTTTCATTGGTGTTAGCACTATGCTACTTTTGGCTCTTCCCCAGAGTCAGAATGACCACGAACGGTAAAAGTTTTGAATTCATTCAGGACATTGAGGCAGCCACAACAGTGCAACTAATCACAATCTTAAAAGAGGATTTCCAGAACTTCTTCAGAAAATAACAAGAATACATTGTTAATTTCCTACCACTTTGTTTGCAACTATTGTCTGTCCTGTTCTTTTGCTATTTTGTAAAAGGTTGTCTGTCTATGTTTTCTTCCTTTTATTTTTAAAATTAAAAAAAAAATACTGCTGATAAACATTTAGGTGTTTTTGGGTTCCTGCTATTGTAAGTAAAGCTGGAGTAAACATTTTTGTAAAAGTGTTCTTATGGGTATATATTTTCCATTATATTAGGTAAATACATAGAAATAGAATTTGAGGACAGATTCAATATGATCCAACCATATTCTTCATATATTCTTCATAATTGTGATCTAATGATGGTAGACTGCCACGCACTCTACCACTGAGCTATACCCTCAGTTCTGGATTTTATTTAGATTGCCAGATAAAATATAATGGTTCTAAAATATTGTGTTTGGGACATACTTATACCAAAAAATGATCTGAAATTCTAATTTAACTCAGTGTGTCATATATTTGTTTTACTTTGTTCTTGCTAAAGCTGCTAATCCTAGTTCTTTTTTTGTTAAAACATATGTGTATGACATTTAAGAGCTTTGGAGTGTGGGAGAAAAAAGATTGACTTGTATAATCATTCTGCTAATTTGATCTAAATAAATTTGGTAAAAGTCTGATAAGCCACCTCACAAAACAAAAGAAAAGAAAATAGAAAAAATAATAGGATAAGTGTGTTGAAAGCAAGGAGGAGTATTTTGATGGGGATTATGTTTTTATTGTAATATATTTTGCTAATTTAAATAATCACTATATTTGTTCATCATACCTCAGATTGTTTTAGCTATTTCTAGACCTATTTGCTATTTAACTAAAATACATGCACATTCTTGAAAATCAGCAGTATGTCTTGCCTTCACTGTGCATTCAAACCATAATTATCCTCAACAAACTGCCCATAAGTAGGTAAAATGATATTTTTTAAAGTGAGTAGACCTTTCTAGATATCAGTGATTTCATTTGGGAAAAAGATATCAGAGAGATAAGGAGACTTGAACAGTAATTCCCTGTTATATCCAGAAATTCTTTCCTCTATATTTGTTTATAATTTTGCACTGTTGAACTTAGAGTTACCTGAGGGATAAAAATAAATGATCTGTCTATAGAAAAATGCTGCTTTTCCCACTGTGGGTTTAATGCCTAAATATTTCATTTGCAATGCACTTACAATTGGAGCATCAGTTTCTCACTTACAAGGACCTCTCTCCACCGTAATTCAGCTTCTCCCAGTTTATCTTAGTGTTGCCAACCCTATCCACCGAAAACTTTCCTATTTTATTTCTCTCCCAAATAGCTTCTGGTGACTCCCTGCTGCTTAGAAAGTCATGGTCAAATGCCTCAGCCTGACCTGCTAAGTTGCACATCAATAGCCTGATCTTCTTAATCCACAAGTCCTCTCATCACTTCTAGCTTCCCTTCTTCCTGTCCCTCCCAACAGGGGGCAAGTTAATTATGTGCTGCAGGTCTGTGCTGCTGCTACTGCTGCTTGCCACCTTTTCTGAACCTTCAAAATTATTCAAAAGCTCATACTTACTTGTAGGACAGCGTATGCTTTTCCTCCTCCATTAGGTTTCTCTGGACATTCACAAGTTCAAAACAAGCTTTTCTATTGTTACATGTGATACTCAATTTTTTAACATTTTTGGTTTCGTCTCCGCAGTTGTTATGGTTTATATCTGAAATGTTCCCCAAAGCCTCATGCACTCTCAAGTGGTGCTTTTGGGAGTGACTGAGTCATGAGTATGTGTGAAAACTGGATCATGGGTGCGTGATGATTGGATTAGTCCACTGATTGGGTTAGCATGGTTCTGAGTGTGGCTGCATGAATTTACTCAAAACAGAAGACTCATGCTAGGTGTGAGTGGCACCAACCAGTAGAATTGTAGCCTGGATGGAATAAAAGGGAAGGCCGACCTCACTGCTTCCTGCCTCCTGCCTGCCCTTCCAGAGACTATTTCTCCTCTGCCATGCCATCCAGCCTTAGAGCCAGCCAACTATCTCATCAATCCTTTGCAAACTGTGAGCCAACCTTAGCCTTTTCTCCTTTAATCTGTGGGTGGATGTTAGGCATTTTGTCCCAGCAATGAAGAAATAAGACACTAGCCAAATTAAGAAGGTATAAAGGATAGGGAATAACTTTGAGTTCTTTGAGTCCCATAAGGATAGGTCTTTCAAAAGTTATTGCAGTTATTCAATGAATGAATGAATGAATGATAGAAAGAATGTTGGACTTGAATTCAGCAGATGTGATCTAAAGTCTTAGGTGCTGCATTAGTCAGTGCCTACTAGAGTCAGGTGTAGAAGATTGCAAACATCTGTCTCCCTGCTGGAGACCCGAAGGATCCAGTTAAAGGTTTGGAACCCACTGCAGTATCTCATGCAAATCTGTATTAAGGATCTGCAAAAGAAAGATCCAAGGGCCAGTGGTGGAAGCTGGAAAGTGTCTGGGGAGTAGTGAATGATCTGGGCCAGAAAGCTGAGAGATCTGCATTTGAAGCCAGGAGACGATGTCGTAAATGAAGGCAAGGACTGAAACTCTCCAGAAGGGAGACAGCAGCCAAAGCACCTTTGAGGAAAAACTGCTCAAAAGTAGCTTCTTCAGGAAAATCAGCAGCAGGAATCATCCCTTCCTGTTCTTTTTTTATGCCATTGGCAACAATCCTCAGGTGGGTCTTCCATGCTCAGAACCACACTAATTCAGTTCAGCTGGGGGTTCCCACTCAGTTAACCACTAATGAGTCCAACGCAGGTACTATTACTATTTTGAAGTCTTAGTACTATTTTACTAACTACTATCCGTGTTCATCAATACAAGTGATGTTCAACAGCAGCATTCATTCCCGTGTATACAAGAAAGGTAAAAACCACTCACCCAAATTAATTCAGTGTTGTTAGTTTTTTGAGGATAAAATCAGGTAACACTCATGCAAAATAATAAATTGTGCTTTTTAAAGATATTTCAACATTGTCATTTTGTGTCTATTGTGTTTGCAGGTCAGAGGCCCAACAAGCACAAGGGCAAGGGCCATGCAATGATCCTTCCAACAGCTGTGATTCAGAACACTGCAGCAGATTTTTTTATGTGCCCACAAAATAACAAGAAACCTACCAATGGATTTATTCAGGGCTGATTTCTTGGTGGGCAATGCTCCTTCTGCATAAATCCATAGTTTTCCCTTGCCAAAGATCATTGTATAACTGAACATCTGCTTGAGAAAATGCTTATAAAGTCCATGATGTTCTAGAGTAAGGATCCACTTAATGCTTATAGGACACGGTTCCCATTGCCTGCTCCTTGTCACATGCTTGTGCCTTAATGAATGTGGTACTTCAATTAATACATGAAGCATGCTAAGAAATACAATATAGTTTAAAGAAGTCAGTTGGCCCAATAGGTAAAGCATCTTTGACAATGCAAGATTGTATGTATGTTCTTACCTGAAAATCAGTGCTTAGTAAACGATGATGGAAATCACTTATGCAGCACCTACTATATTCCAGTCAGTGTTCTAAGTGCTTGCCCCATGAACTGGCTACACTCTAGTCCAGTGGTTGTGAACCTATGTCACGCATGCTGTAATGGGACATTTGTATCATTGAAAGCTCTAACAGTCTTGCCACCATTGGTCTAGTCCATATTTTGCAAAAGAGAAAACAGGAGTACAGAGAAGTTCAGTGACTTGTCCAAATTCATGCACTCATAGATGGCTTGGCAGAATGTAATCTGAGGTCGTTGGGCTATTGAATTTATATTCTTAGTCACCATGTTGTGGACCTGCAAGGAAAATCTGCTTCATTCCTCTTAAAACTCACACAGTGCTTCATTATATGAATGGCTCATAATTTAGGGAATAAATTCCTTATTAATTAATATTTTAATTATTTTCCCTGTAGCCATTATAGACATTTCAATCACCACTATATTTCAAAAAGATTTACCTATTAAGTTATTTCCTTGGAATAAATCACTATATTTCTGAAATAAAGTATTCCATAAAGGTTACACTTTGAGATGTTATCTTCACATGTAGTATTTCGTTTAGTTAACACAGGAAGCACATCACATGACTTGGATACATTTAGTTATCTCAATTTTAGGTACAAGAAACTTGGAATCAGGTGAGGTATTTAAAATAAGATTGATTATATGCTGCATAGCTCAAACTACAATCAAGGAAGTCCAAAGTCAAACTTTTTACTCTTCTCAGTTATATTTCCCAGTCTTTCTACAGCTAAAGTCCATACAATAAGAGATCTGAAGTTCTTTTTGCCCTTTAGTTCCAGGTCCACCTCACTGGGGCTCATCTTACCACTACAGATCTTTATTCTGCTGTCTATAGAAATCAAAAACAAAATCCAAAGAAGAAGTTCATTTCACCTCCAGAATCTAACCCCTCCTTGCTATATTTTTTCAGATTTTCAAATGTAATGAACTTGTACCACAACTTGGTACTTGTGAATAAATACTATTTTTATGCTGTGATGTAACCATAACATTATCCTAATCCAAAAGCAGTGAGAATAACAATCTAATGAGAATCAGCACAGTTTTACGTGTGTGGTTATTTTGTGACATCTTAATGTGGAAGCTTCAAATAAATAGCAGTTGAATTATGAGAACAGTTGTAAAAGCTAAAAGACAGTAAGTGAGAAGAAGAGATCTGGCTCATTCCTTCCAGAATCCTCAGATAAATGGGAGCATAAGAAAAAAAAGGGGGGGGGGCAAGAGGAATGAGAAAACCGTAGAGAAGAGAAATTAACAACACACTGGAAGATGGGAATGGGCCAAGCATTCACTTGCTAAGCAGATCTGAAAGTTTTGTGCTCACCGAATAATCTGCTAACCTCAGCAACAATCAGAGAACCATACTTGTTAGACTTCAGACTCTGTAGTTACTTGACCTTGCTTCTGAGCAGGCCCTGTGGTTTTCCTTAATCAATGATGTGTGTCAGAAGTGGTACTGTATTCATTCTGAAAATCAGCTGAAAATGTTTCCCCTTCCTGTATTGTTAGAATTCTACACATGTGATTGGGTAATCTTCTAAAAGAGACTGACCAACTGGAAAGAAAACTACAGGAAATCCTGGTTCAGGAGAATGGTGAAACGGATTCCTAAAATGGGGCAAATAGAAATCATGGGATCCCAATGTTCACTAGCTTAAAAGGCGATAAAAACAGGACAGAATCTTCAGAGGGAAAAAATATGATAATAGAATCCTTCAGGGCATTGAATAAATACAGTTATTTAGGAGACTGTGTGTATGTGTGTGTGAGGGTGGGTGGAGTTTATAACATTATATTGGAAATTTAGCAAGTTAAAACATCAAGACAATTGTCAGTTCTAGGCCAAAAAATCTTCATGGCAATAGATACGAGATATAGGCACTCTTCCTTTGGGAAGAATTCTTATAAAGACACTGACTACTAAATCAAAAATTCTGATAGTATTTTTTGGTTTTATTTCTTTTTATTTTAGAGAGAAAAAAAGTTAAACATAATGAAACCGAGTTTCAAAACAGGTTAGTAGGACAGTTACTATAGTTGATAGTATTGAGAGGGTGAGAGGATGGAGTGCTAAAGCTACACTTTCTATGGGAGATTAGGAGGGCAACTACTGTCTAAAACCCTGCAGGTAAACCAGGCCTGGTGGCTCATGCCTGTAATCCCAGCACTCAGAGGCTGAAGCAGGAGGATCACTACGAATTTGAGGCCAAACTAGATTACACAGTAAGTTCAAGGCCAGCCTGGACTACACAGCAAGAGCCTGTCTAAAAGAATAATGATGATAATAATAATAATAAATTAAATAAATAAATAAAATTGTACTGGTAAGTACATGCATATCATGTGGAAAGATGCAAGTAAAATAAACAAAAAACGTTGCAAAAATTTGGAACAAGGTTTCCTGCGAAAAACAGGGTTGAGAGATGAGAGCAGAGGGTGCTGTTTTTCTTTATAGGTCTTGAAGTATTTGTTTAAACTCGGTACACATACCACTGTGATTAAAATACATACAATGTTAGAAAAATCAAAAATAAAAACAAAGAATAAGAAAGTTCTTCTCTGGACAGAAAGGCAGTTTTTTTTGTTTGTTTGCTTTTTGTTTTGTTTTTCTTCCTGTACCAGGAATCGAACTCATGACCTTGCACTTGCCAGGCAGGCGCTTTGCCACTGAGCTAAATCCCCACCCCCAGAAAGTCAGTTTTGTTTGTGTGTTTGTTTGTTTTGCACAAAACTGAATGTGTGGACTTCACAGCTTTTAGAATTCTCTTCAAGAAGCTGCCCAATATAAACAGTGAGACGTCAGTGCACATTTTTCTCCTGCAAGTACACTGGCAAAGACATACAAATTTACCATGTTCAAATGTTGAATACAAATTAGCTGCAGCCAGATTGGTTGATATTTACAATTTATATTTTCCTTTAGTTTTTCAAGTGAAAATAAGATATTTATTTTCTTCTAGATATTGAGCAAAACTTTTAAAATGTATAGAAATAAAGGGCTGGGGATTTAGCTCAGTGACACAGCACCTGCCTGGCAAGTGTGAGGTCTTGAGTTTGATTCCTGGTACCAGAAAAAACAAAATAAAATAAAACAAAACAAACAAACAAAACTCCAACATATAGAAATATACAATATATACAAATACATAGTGTGTATATCATAAATATATAAAATATGTATATTCAGATTAAAATTATTTCCATGAAACAGATAACTTTATGGAAGTTTTATTCAGTGCTTCAGTTTTGCATCCTGGATAGCTAGAGAAAAAAATGCCCAGAAGTTGTCTCCAGGCAACTACCCAAATGCAGCAAGCTGAGGAGCAAATGAAATCTGTAAGTGACAAGATCTGGGCATAAGCATAAGGAGATGGTGAAATGTGACTAATTGAAGAACTTGCACAGTGTAGGGGAAACATCCAATAAGTAGAGACAACAAAGAGTGAAATATGATTTTTGGAGACAACTAGAAAATGCAAAGCTTAAAATAGAATTGAAACCGTAATAAGCCGAATGGAAGCTTTCCATTTTTCTATAAAGTGCATAATAATCATCTGAATCAAATATGTAGAAGCCAAAAGAGAAAACTAAGCCAATAAGGTAAAGAAATCAAAACAGCTAAGCAAGGAAAGGAAAAAAATAAAGAAAAAGTAAATGAAAACTGGCAAGAGAACCAAGAACACAAAGCAGAAATGCTCTTCATAGGATTACAGGGCTGAAAATAACATGTAGTGAACTTCCAGCCACCGTGGTCAACTAGGTCGACCTTGAAAACACCCCTTCTGGTTGCTGCAATACATAGAAATACTAGATGAAATACATTTAGCCTTAAAACATATATACTCTAACCTAAAAGTGAAAAACCTTCAGCCTGAGTAACAAAAGGAAAGCTGGACCTCAAACCAGCAAGTGGGTACAAAGCAGAGGAACTCAAAAGAAGACTCAGGCCTTTGTGTGGCTAAGGAGCTAGAACTGAGCTTTCTGAGTAAATTCTATTAAACGATCTATCATCAGAAGTGGAATAGGAAAAAAAATAGTATTCTCATTGGCCTAGGGACAAGAAAGGAATATCCCTTGTCCTGACCTGTCCTACTCTTACCCACACCCTGGGTGAAAACAGAAAAAGTTTGTAAAACTGCACTGATACTGAAAGATGTCTGAAGATGAACAGTAGAGCTTGGAAATCCTGCAGCGGTGAATGTAGAGGCCCACTAGAGAAATGCTTCCACTTTAAAGGAACAAGGAGCCCCCAAAACCAAACTGGCCTGTATTCATAAGGAAAATCAGACTCATGAGGAAGAAGTAGGATGAAAACCAAAGAGATGATTTGAGCATCTTACTAAATCTAAATGAATATTAGCAGCACATCGAGATAGTAACAAAAATAATACCAATGCCACACAAGGAATGTAATAATAACAGTAATGACAAACTTGGTGAGATCAAAAGTATGGTAAAATATCAACCATAGATGGACTAAAAATTAGAATGGAAGAGTTTGGATTAATATTAAATTTTAATATTTCTGAAGCCTCATGGAGCAACATGCTGATTAGCTTTCAAGTTTAAGTATGCATTTTAGAAATGTTAAGGGTAGCCACTACAGGACCAGAATAAAAACCCTTTCCTTATTAGGTGTTTTCCTTTTGCTCATTAAGATCCAGTCCTTACCCTTATCCACTACACCTTACATACTTAGAGGCTTACATTAATTTAAAGACTGCCTCAGCTGCACCCTTTCATGCTGCAGCTTTTTGATTTGACAGTACCTGTGTTTCTCTACTGAAGGCCTCAGCTCCTGTTAAATGGGCTTTTCTTGTAGCTCTTCTACTGACTGGTTCCTGTGAATGGTCCCTTCTTCTTAGCAGCACACCTGGGGATATAATAGCTTCGCCTCACTTCTTGGAGTCTGGGGAAAACTCCCCATGATTACGCGTAATGCCTCATTTTGGTTAATCCTGCCCAAATCTTCACGAGTAGGATGAATGTAGGATTTTAACTTCTGTTAAAATCTCTCCAGTAACCTCTTTTTGACTGTGACATCTGTCTATCAACCTGTATAGGGGACCACTACCAATACAAAAAATATAACTTCCAAAGCAGTGTGGTGAGGGGAAAATAAAGTTGGAGAAGAAAAAGATAATTTGAAATCCCAGGAAGCCAGGCAGAAAGAAAAAGGAGGGAATAAGAATCAAGCACACTAAATAAAAACACCAAATAATAGGGTATAAATAAATTAGAGTGATATAAACAATGAGCCATATCATTTACGTACAATTTTACATGAATTAAAGTGTTATACATTGATAATAGCTGCATGCATGCATAGCAAAATTAGAAAAGAGTGGAGTTATAATTTAGGCTAAAGGTTGCTCCTAGGAAGGCATAAAAGGTATTTTAAAAGAAAAACAATTTAAATATATATGAAATATCTTATTTCTTAAGAAATATATTCAAAGTAAATATGCAATGTATTTGCACTTTCATTTATTTTGAGTGGTGTATATGTGGGTGCTATAAGACTTTGTGCAGTGTTTTGTGTCTGAAATAATTTATAATGAAACAACCTATTATTGTGAACTATAGCTTCTTGATTCTTAATCAAATCCTCTTTTGTCTGAATTGGTTTTCCTTTTGTATGGCCTACACTATTGTTTTAGAATGAAAGAAGTTTTAACATGTCACAACTGCAACAAAAAAAAATCTCTCGGGGCTGGGGATTTAGCTCAGCGGCAAAGCGCCTGCCTGGCAAGCGCGAGGTCATGAGTTCAGTTCCCGGTACTGGAGAAAAACCAAAAAAAAAAAAAAAAAATCTCTCCATGTGTATTAATAAATACCTTTGTGTGCTACTATTGACATATGAAATGTCATCCTCAAGTGTATATTAACACCCCACATACTCTGAGATTTTCAAAGCACTAAGCAGAGTCTTCTCAGCCCTCAAGGATCCAATTATAATGAGACTTTAACATCCCTAGACAATATTAATTATATAAGAAATAATAGTTGTATTAGAGAGGCATTGCAGACATGTCACATACTGGATTACTAAAATCATGCATGGACATTTCCATACAAAGTCATATGATAATTTAGTATGTTAAAAAATAAAAGCTGGCTCCCACTGACATTGATATATCTTAATAAAATAAGATGGATTCTAATAGCTATCCTTCTGAGAACTAACTATATTATTTACATTTTTCATTTTGTCATATGACATTGTAGATATATGAAAATGTAATTCAAATTTCCTTGCAATCTTCATAGAGCTTTCTGCCTCAGATATGATATTCTGTTGTGCTCTAAGAAACAGAATAAATGTAATATAAATTGGCACAGCTTTACACCGAGAATAGTAAACATATTTTAATTCAATGTTCTAATACTTTTCCATTTTCCCTATGCATTTTTATGATCAAAAGAGATAAATCTCTTGGGTTTATGAGTAGGAAGGTTATCCTTAAACCTGCAGATTATCCAACCAGAAGGAAGAATGCTTTCAATTAGTGAAGAACTGGCATTACCATCTTCTGAACTGCACAAAAGCTTGTGTTTCTTCTCACGCTCAGGATCTCATTGTGGGATAGCTTCCCACTGGCCTGTGCTGTCAGTCCTCTTTCAAATATAAGAAAAGGGAAAAAGTGAAATCTCAATACAGGTGAAGTTTTTTATGACAGTATTCTGAACATGTTTTCTTATAGTGATAGATATTAGTTATAGACAAAAACAAAATTTCAAGACTACACATAAACTTATTCTTGATACTATCTTTTACATAAAGATAGAGAAAAGTTATAAAGTGCTTAATGGTGAAATGCACTACTATTCTCAAAGAGAGGAAGAAAAGGATATCAAAGATGAATTATCATCTCCTATGGACCAAAGAGTTTTAAATACATTAACTCATCTATATTCAACAAACTTAGAGCAGTTTTTCACAGATGGGGAAACTGGGACTAGTAGACATTTAGTAATTGGCCTGTGACCACCTAGCAATTAATACATAGATTCTAGTGCTCAAAACATAGAATTTGAGGGATCGATTTTTTAACCATAATAGAAATACAAGTATCCCATTCGCTTCATAGATAGTCATCTAAATGACCTTCCATTCAGATTTGTGACTAACTTTTATATGTAAAAAAACCTTTGATTTTTTTTACCTCTTAGAACAGACTGATTGATGCTCAAGAAGAAAAGCTAACCTCAACGTTGAATCTTGGCAAATTCACAACATATATTGCAAAGTGATTTTCCTCATGAAAAAAATGAGTATAAATAGACTTTCATGATCTGAGGACATAAATGTTATTAATACATCTATGCCATTCTTTGATAATTCAAGCAACACATGTGCAGAGTTATGACAAGATGCAAAGGTTATATATTATGATGGTATAAGTCAGAAAAGAATATTTCAGACCTAGATGGAATGTAAGAAATCTCTCCAGTAGTTTCAAGGAACTTTCTCAGAGGCTGCAGAAAGTGGAGATAGAATACAAAGGCAGTACTCTAGACCATCCAACCCTACTCTAACTAAAGGAGTTAAGGATTCATTTGTGTCAAATAATAAGTTTCTTCATGAAAACTCATTTAAATAATTTGTTCCACAATTGAAATAACTTGTGTCTTAGTTTCTTTTCTCATTTTTAAGATAAAATGCCCAATACCCATAGTTAAAAGGAGAAAAGTTTATTTAGCTCACCGTTTTTAGGGATTTCAGTTCATAGTTGGCTGGCTCTAAGGGAGAGTGGCATGGCAGAGGCTCATTGCAAAGGAGAACAGCTCATGGTGACTAGAAGTCAGTAAAGTAGTGTAGCCAAAAAAGAGCAGCAATAGCTGCTGCCTGCTGCTCCCTTTTATCCCTTCTAAGCTACCTGCCCTTTGGGTGCCAAGATGGGCCTTCTCATTATCCACAACCAGAACTATCCCCAGCCAGCCAGTAGGCTACTTTAGTAATTGCTCACTCTTTTCCTAAATTTTATTTTAAAAAATAAAAGAAGGAAAACATATTAACAGACATCCATTTACAAAATAGCATAAGAACAATACCAGCAATACAGAGATGC
The DNA here is from genome assembly GCF_000276665.1 of Chinchilla lanigera. Classification (NCBI taxonomy): domain Eukaryota; kingdom Metazoa; phylum Chordata; class Mammalia; order Rodentia; family Chinchillidae; genus Chinchilla; species Chinchilla lanigera. The sequence continues at coordinate 60,850 of NW_004955585.1, forward strand.
AGACAAAGTGGTAGGAAATTAACTCTGGTTGTTGGATTACATATTGATATTTTCAAAGTGGTTTCTCAGGAAAACAAATAGAGACATGCAAGATTGATCAAACAAGTAATCATTAACTGTTCCTTTCAGTAAAGTGATACAAGTCAGTAGTACAACTATGTTAGCTATCCTGTATATGCATACATACATAATTTCCCCTTCTTTCTTTTGTCTGTTCCCTCACCCCAGTTGCTCTTTACTTTTGAGTATTTTCCTTTCCTTTCACAATGTCTGTCATACCTCCTAATGTTTATTCACTCTTTCAGGTTCTTACACTAGTGACACAGTACGTTGTTTACACATGCAGGTCTGGTTTATTTTACTTATGAGTATGGTCTCTAGTTGTGACCATTTACCTATAAAAGCCTTGAGTTTATCTTTCTTTATAGCTGAGTAATATTCCGTTATATGAAAGTACCACAATTTTTTATCCACACTCTTATATCAATATCACACACTCAATCCCAGCATTACACACCCTAGATCCAACCGCCTCTGAAAAGTTCCACCTATGACCACATGAGGCTTTGAGGGGACATCTAGATACAAGCCGTAACAATTTGAAAATTACTGTTTTAGTCAATTTCATTCATTTTCAGATAAGAAATAGAGGCCCAATTGAGAGAAGAGATGATTAAGCTTGATCAAGATATTTAAGTTTGAGCTGGAATTTTAAAAAACAAAATCCTTCTCATCTTATTCTATACTTCAATCTCCCATTCTTATATTTAACATACAATTAAAGGCTACCACGAAATGATTACCATGTTTACTATAAGTATAATGTCTGTAGAACATTCTAGTTTTAAGCATTGCCTTTGTAAGTGTGTGTATGCATTACTTATTCCTTACAGGGTTTTTTTCTATACCTTGTTTAGCTTTAGTCATAGCATACTTATTTATAGATAAAGATTTGTAGGTTTCATGGCTAAATGCTTGATGCAGGACCAGAAAGCAGTCCTCCTAACTCTTAGTCCTGTGTACTTCCTCATGTCACCCCACAGCATCTCTGAATTTCTCTCCGGCTAGATTAGAGTGAAGCATCAGGATTATTTTTGATCAAAAATACCTTGTACAAAATTCTTTCAGAATAATATTTATTTGCTTTAATGTTTACTTACAAAGAACCAGGGTATTTTTAACATTGCTCTAAATTCCAGAACCTGATGGCAGTGTAGTGAACTAACCTACAGGTAACATCTCTGCTTGCTCAAAGTCACCGAGGAAACACTTTCAAACACTGGCAAACATCAAAGACCAATGACAGCAGATCAATGCAAACAGCATAGTTTGCATTTTCTCCCTCACAAATTTCAACACAGAATCTTTGTAAAAAAATTTCAGTCCCCTTTTCCATAACATTTACGAAAAACTTAGATTCACCTAATCATATGGTCTACCAAGAAGCAGCATTGTGATTCATCTTCCCTGATGTGAGAACAAACAGATGAAGAAATTCAGTAGCTAGCTTCCTTTACTTTGAATGGTAATATAGCATATATACATATATATCTATATATTTCTTATATATATTTAATATTTACATAAATATATTTATATTTTATATAAATATATATGTATATATTTCTTCAACTGCAAGTGTTAACTGAATTTCTGAAACAATCACGATCCTCTTTTATTTTCAAACTACTATTTTTCACCCAACACACATACACACACAACCATGCACACACACACATACACTTCATTTGATTTTGTCCACCCTCTTAACCCTCCAAGTAATGTCTGGATAGTTCTTAATTTTGCTTTGTATTTACTCTGACAGAAAATAAATGCTGCACATGTGCGAGAGACATTTGTAAACTGTAATTCTGCACATAAAGGCACTGAATCATTATTATTATTTAAATAACACCAGATGCTATAGGATAGTTTAAAATAATAGTCAACCTAATTTTTAACTCAAAATACTTGATTATCACACACATACCATCTTCTCACATATGGACTGCTAATATCATATCTTGAACCGTCATTGTCAACTCACTGTACATGTTGCAGCTGTAGAGTTTCCTAATTTTTTTACTGAAATGTCATCATTGTATGGTTGATTTCATCTTAAGCTTCACTTATGTCATTAATAAAATTCAAGCATGGCATAGTGGTATGCAGGAGAGTAGTAAGTTTGAGCCTAGCCCAGATAACTTAGCAAACTTATCAAGACCCTGTCTCAAAAAATAAAAAGGGCTGGGAATGTAGCTCAGTGCAAATGTCCTGGGCTTGATACTTAGTATAGAAAAAAACTCATTCAGGCAGGCATAGTGACACACACCTGTAAGCCCAGGATTTGGCGAGGCTGAGACAGAGGAGTGCAAGTATGAGCCCAGCCTAGGCAACTTGGTGACTTAGTAAGAATGTATCACAAAGTAAAAAAACAAAAAAGGCTGGGATGTAGCTCAGTGCTAAGTCTCTGGGTTCAATCAACAGTATCTTAAAAAAATATTTCTCTGATTTATTATTGAATTTCCTGCATTTTGGTAAAGTTGTTTAAATTCTTGAAGGTCATTGACTCGAGCTCCACTTCTCTCATAGGAAGGTATGACTTCTCTAAAACAGCACAGTAACAAAAGTACTTTGTGACCTTTACTTTCTGATTACCAGCTAAGCTTCCTTTTATACCACCAAGCTGTTAGAACTTTGTCTTCCGATTACCACCCAAGCCTTTTATACCACTAAGCGAAAATAGCCTGAAAATGTTGCATTCCCAGGGGAACAACTCTTCCAATAAAAACAAGGAGCAAGTCTGCAACCTCATTGATCTCTCTGGGTTATTTTCTGAGAGCACAGGCACCCATAAGGCAGAGAGTGTTCCTCTCTGCCATACAACACCACACCATTATGTTAATACAATATATAGTAGCCATGCATATTCCATTATATCAGCATATTTTGTATAATAAGAAACACAAACACATGGTTCTTCTGTTCTTCCATTCAATTATGAATGCACTAAAATAGCAATACCAATATTATGCAGTTTCTCCCAAGGGCTACTTCAACTATTGTTTTTTATGACATGTATAGGCTTAAAGTATTCCCCCAACACAAATTCAAAAATAGAATTACAAAAAGTGAACTCAAGAAAACAATTCTATATGAAAATCTATTTAAATCAGAACACAAAACATTTAAAAGAACTGCAAATTCATTTTCATTCAATACCTTTCAAAAGAAAATGGGAATTTTTTTAAAAGACAAGTTATTATGCAACTACACTGATCTCAGTAGGAGAATCAGGTGAGGGTACAATGTTATTTTTAAAGTAGCAGAATGAAAAGACAGTACAAAGCAAGAAAATGATAAGAAATATTTAAAAGTGACAGTGATCTTGCCCCCATGTTATGTGAAGAACTCCATTAAATTAGTAATAAAAATACAATGAAACCAACAGGAAAATGGACAAAATCTTGAGAAAGTTTATTACAAAAGAGGCTACTGAAATTGCCAATAAACTATGAAACGTGCTCAATCGCGTTAATAATTGGGTGACTAGAAACTGAAATCAGAATGTGATATTTCTACAAGCTTATCAGAATAGGTAAAATTTTCAAAGCCTGCTAATATTAAGTGCTGTCAATGATGTGGAGCAAAGGAAAACATCATTAATTGCTAGTAGGAATGGAAAAAGGGCATGAATTACCTACCAAAACTGAATATATGACCCAGAAACACTGTATTCTTTAGAAATGCTAAAAGAGTGAGTGTTAATTGTTCTCACCATAAAAATGCAAACTATGAGATGATATATTTGTAGTTAGCTAAATTTAATCATGCTTCAACGCATTTGTGTTTCAAAACATGTTACAGTATAAATACATACACATAAATTTGAAAAAGAAATGAATCCTTAAAAACTAAAATTTAAACAAAAAGAAAACATGTTCGTGTAATTCTACCTCTGAGGATATCCTTCTCAGAAAGCACAAAAATATTTGCACCAAGGTATGCCCAAGAATTTTCATAGTAACATTGTTTATAATACTCCAAAACTGAAAACAAACCACATGTCCATCATCACTGCTATAGATATCACATTATAGCTTAGTCATATAATGAAATATTATATAACAGTGAAAATTAGTGAACTACTGCTTCACACAGAAGATGGATGATACATGAATATCCATGTTTATAGCAGTACAACTCATAATAGTTGAATCTGAGAAGTAGCCTATAGTGTAGAATACTACTCAGCCATAAAGGAAGATAATTTTGAGTCATTTGTAGGAAAATGGATTCATCTTGTGACCATAATGCTGAGTGCAATAAATCAGACACAAAAGGTTAAATATTGAATGTTCTTCTCACACATGACATCCAAAGTACAAATAATTTTACAAGAGAAATAAAAAGTAGATGATAGGAAAAGGGAGGCAGACTTTATAGAGATGGGAGGAGAGGAGAAAGGAAAGAAAAAAGGATTAAAGTGAAAATGATTAAGATACAATATGTGTATGTATCAATTCCAGATGATGAATGTATTCATTAAGGTATGTATCACAAACATATACTAATAAAAATAAAATTAAAAGATAAAACCATGGAGTTCAAAAAGCATCAATATGGAAGATTCTCCAAAACATAACAATGAGTCAAAAGAAGTCAGAAACAAAGTAAGATCAAATCTTTGAATTCAGCTATATAGAGTTTTAAGACAGAAAACACTAGTCAGAAAAGAGTTATTTGGGGCAAATTCCCAGCAGGTAGTACTAATCAGAGCAGAACATAGGATCTTCTGAGGTGCTTACAGTATTCTGCATCTGTTTACATATGTGCATTTATGGTGTGATAATTTGCTGAGATTACAGCTATGACTTCAGTACTTTTCTGTATGTAATCTATATTTCATCAAATTACTGAAAATAGGAAACTAAAATACTGTCAACAAATAGTTATTGAGCACTTACTGTATGCTGGGTAATGAGGAGCAAAATGAAAATCATTCCTGGCTTCACAGACTTTAAAGTATGAAGGAGAAAGCATGCATGGTATAAGTCAATAGCCAAATAAATAGAGTTACAAACCATTGACGTGTTTCACAGATAAGTACAGGGTATAATGAGTGAATAGGGAATAGAAGTTTAAAAAAAGCACTCTGTAAATGTAATGCACTATCCCAGTGCTTCTGAAATATCATGTAATTCTATTTATTTCTGAATATTTCTGACATCCACAACTCAAGGAAAGAGAGGTTTATTTTAGTTTACAATTTGTAGAGGCAATTAATGATATTTATTTCTGAAATATCATAAACCAGGCAGTGGTTGAGCTACAAGTAAGTAATACCACGGAAGCTATTTTATGGAGACCCATTATGTTCCAGCTCCTTCAAAAATGAAGTCTATGATGTGTTACAGAAGATGAGAGAGCTTTAACAAGTACACAGGAAGACCCTATTACAACTGGGAAAGATTTCTCAAAATGCTATCTTATACTTACAGCGTAAATGTGCATATTAATCACCCAGGGATCATGCAAAAGTGCAGAATCTGAAACTCTATCTGGGATGGGGACCAAGGTTCTGCATTTCTAAACAGTTCCGAGATGCTACTAACAGTGCTGAGCTGTGGCCCACACTTAAAGCAGGTTCTGTATGACATCAAGCCAAGTGATCATTTTAGCCAACTAATCTTTCAGTGGCGGACGTCAGAAACTCCCTATGCCAGAATCACATCCCTACATTGATTGCTTATCTGTAGTTTAACTTTATTAGCCAAATCCAGTTTTAACTTTGCAGTTCTTAATTTTTGTATTTATGCCTTCACTTATTTTACATGTCTAATTAATTTCAATCAGTCAAAAATGACTCATGTAGTAATGAGTAGAAATCTACTAAACATTTAAATAACTTTTAACAAATGTGTTGTTTTGCTAGACAGCTACGTATTGTACCTTACAAATTTACTTTCTTCTGTTTTTATTGAGATGTAATTAGCACACAATACAAGTGAAGTGTAAGATTTGATGAGACTGTACAGTGATTCACAAGCAATTCTTCCACGATTCTGGTTGCAAACCAAATTCGTTGCAAACTCGATCAAATTTTCTCGTAAGATAAATATTGAATCATGATCAAGATAATGAATAACTATCATCCTTAAAAGTTTCCTTATGCTTTTATACAATTTCCCCCTATAGCTACACAACCATTTATCAGCTTTCAGTTATTATGGATTTTTAAAAGTTTTATATCAATGAAATCATGTAGCAGGTACTCTTTTCTCTCTTGGTTTTTTTTAATATGATCACATTGTGATTTATCCATGTTGTGGCATGTACCAACAGTGTTTTTATTGCTGGATAGTATTCTTTTGTATGGATTCATCAAAATGTGTTGATTTGTTCATTTCTATCTTAATTCAGGCTGCTATAACAGAACACCATGTACTATGTCTTATAAATAGCAGAAATTTATTTTTCACAGTGCTAGAGGCTAGAAGTGAGATGAGGGTTGTACTGAGAGTCTTTTCTAAGGTGCACACTATTGACATAGCCTCACACAGAGGCCAATAGAGAGGGAAAGCAAGCCCTTTCTGACACTTAGGAGGACACCAGTGTTGCTCATAAAGGGCTCCACCTTTACAACCTCATCTAACCCTCCTACCTCTCAAAGCTTCTACCTCTGAGTACCATCACAGTGGAGGCAGAATTTCAAAACATAAATCTTGAGCGAACACAACAAACTTACAGTCCTCAATAATATCTTAGTGGATATTAGGCTTCATCCTAAATGTTACCATGAACATTTTTGTAAATGTCTTTGTGTTAACATATGCTTTTTCTTTATCTCAGGTGAATGACTACCAGGGAAATGACTAGATCACATTATAAATGTGTGTTTAACCTTTCAAAGGAGTTTCCAAAGGGGCTGTAACAGTCTACATTCTCATGAGTAGCTGATTGAAGTTGTAGGTCCACCACATCTTCACTAAGATTTTGGGTAGTAAATTATTTTGATTTTAACATTCTAGAAAGTATATACCATAATCTCATTATCATTTTAATTTTCTTTTTTTTTTTTTTTTTTTTTTCCGGTACCAGGAACCGAACTCATGACCTTGTGCTTGCCAGGCAGGCGCTTTTGCCGCTGAGCTAAATCCCCAGCCCCTCATTTTAATTTTCATTTCCTTAATGACTACTAATAACATTAAGCACCTTTTTTTTTTTTTTTTTTTTTTAAATTTTTTTTTTATTTTAAGGATAAAAGGAGGGAAACATTAACAGACATACAGCATTTTACAACATATCACAAGCACAATACAGACAATACAGAGTTCCAAACAAAGTGGTAGGGAATTAACAATGGTGGTTGTATTACATATTGATATCTTCAAAGTGGCTTCTCATGAAAACAGATATAGACATGCAATACTGGTCAACCAAAGACTCATTGACAGTTTCTTTCAGCATAGAAACAGCAGATAGAAGAACAACCATGTTATCTATCCTGTATATACATACATACAAAATTTCTCCTTCTTTCCCTTCTCTTTTCCCACATCCCAGAAGCCCTTTACTCTTCGGTGGTTTCCTATCATTTCACAGTGTCTATCATACCTCCGAGGTTAACTTAACTCTTTCAAGTTTTACACTAGTGACACAATGCGGCATTAAGCACCTTTTAATGTAATTGTCATTCATATACCTTCTTTATTGTATTTTTCAAATAATTAGCTCATTTTTAATTTTTTTATTATTGAGTTTTAGTAATTATTTACATATTCCAGATAGAATCCTTCATTAGAAATCTTCTCTGTTAATATTTTCTACAAGATTGTAGCTGTTATTTTAAATTTCTTAAAGTATCTTTGGAAGGGCAGACGTTTTTGATATTTATGAGGTCAAATTCACCAAGTTTTATTTTATGAATTATGCCCCTGAAGTTGTATACAAGAAAATAGTACATATTTCTAAGAAACAAAAATTTTACGCTATATTTTAAAGAAATTTTAGAATTTTAAGTTTTATAACTAAGCCTATCTTCAATTTGGAGTTTATTGCTGGATGTACTAAAAGGTATGGGTTAAAGTTCTTTTGTAATATGGAGATACAGATTTTTTTCCAAAACCATCAACTTAGAAGACTTTCTTCACTCCATTCATTTTTCACCTCTGTCAAAATCAAAAGACCTTATATCTGTGGATCTATCTGGAAACTAGTCTGTTTCACTGATCTATTTGTCTATGTGTATGCTAATACTAATGCAAATATTCCCTAACTTATAGTGACTTCACTTACAATTTTTCAGCCTTAGGAAATTGTAAAAGTGATACCCATTGTTATGGTTTATATCTAGATGTTTCCTCAAAGCCTGATGTGCTCAGCCATGGGGCTTTCCAGAGGTGCTTGGGTCATGGATAATCATCAGTAGATTAGTCCAATGGTGAGTTTACAGCTGACCTGCTGTTAGGAGGCTGAATCTGGTGAGAGGAGACCAGGGAATGGTCACTGGAGGCTTGGCTTGGAAGGGTTTATCTCTTCCCCCACTCCTCCCTTTAGCCCTTCTTCTTCTTCTTCCATTCTCCCAGCAGCTCTCCTCTACCCTGCCACCTTGCCTTGGAGCCAGCCAACCATGGACTGAAGCCTCTACAAATTGTAAACTAAAATAAACCTCTCTTTCCTTGAGTTGTGGGTGTCAGTATTTTCTCTGAGCAACGAAGAAAGTGACTAAGACATCCACTCAGTAAAAATCATAGTTCCAATTTTGAATTTTGACATTTTTCCAGTCTAGTGATATGCAGTACAATATTTCCTCCTGATGTGGGGCAGCAGCCGAGAGCCATACCTCCTAGAAAGGCATACATTCACAAGGGTGATGTACCTAATATTCTACAGCATATTGTGCTGCCAAGCTATTATATTCAAATTATATGTATTTCTGAATTATGACATATTTAATTTGTGGTGAGTTTATTGTAGCAGAACCCCGTGATAAATCAAGGATCATATGTTCAGTGTCTTGACTACTATACCTCTTTAATAAGTCTTTTTTTAATGACAGCATCTTACTAGGTAATTCAGGTGTCCTGAACTTACTATTTAGCCCACACTCGCCTTGAGATGACCTTCTAGCCTCAACCTTACAAGCACTGGGGTTACAGGTATGTGCCACCATGCGCAAATCTTGAAGTCAGGTATTCTTATTCTTCTAAACTAGATCTTCTCTTTCAAGGCTATTTTGGTACCTTTAAATTTTCATTTGAATTGCAAAATGAGGTTGTGAATCTATGGATTCATTTTCAAAGTATTGACACCTTAATATTGGGTCTCGGACTCATGAAAAAGATCTCTCCATTTATTTAGCTCTCCTTTAATTTCTCCAGATAATAGATTGTAATTTATAATGTACAGGTCTTGCATATATTTTGTCTGATTTATATGTAATTGTCTCATGTACTTGATACTAATCTAGATATTATTGTTTTCAATTTCAATATACATTTATATTGCTAGTACTGGGAAATGTAGTTGAATTTTGTGTATTTATTTTGTATCCTCTAATGTGGATAAATTAATATATGAGCTCTAATACCTCTCGTAGAAACTATTGCATTTTCTACAGACAGCTACATCATTTGCAAATATGGATATTTTTATTTCTTTTCTAATCTTCATGTCTTTATCTTCTCAAATTAAACTGAATAGATCCTTCAGGATATTATTAAGTAAAACTGATAAGAACAGAAATTTTTATTTTATTCAGGATCAGAGAATGAAAGCACTCAATCTTTCACCACTATCAATGATATTGGGTTTAAGTTTGACAGAGATGCCTGTTATCAGATTGAGAAGCTTTCCATCTTTCTCTAGATTATTCAGAGCTTATGTCAGATATAAATGCATTTTTAAATGCTTTCTTTGCACATATTTACATGTTTGTAGCTTTTATGACAAGTAAAACTGATTTGTTTTTAACTTCAAATCAATTTTGCATTTCTAATCTAAATCATACTTGGTCATGGTATATTATCCTTCTATAGTGTTGAAATTTATTTGCTAAAATCTTCTTTACAAATTTTGGATTCATATCTCTGAGTTTTATTTTCTGGTATTCTAATTCTTTGGTCTTTTTATGAGGGTGATTCTGGCCTCATATAATGACTTGGAAAGTATTTTTTTCCTTTTTGACTTTATAAAAAGAACATGTCAGGCATTGAAGTTCATTTCTTTTCAAATGTGTAGTAGATTTAGTTAAAAAGTAATGGCCCCTCTGTTGATATATACTTTGCAATCTCCAGAACTCTTAATATGTTATATAACATGGTAAAGGGAAATTAATGTTGTACATGAAATTAAGCTTGCTATTCAATTGACTTTACAGATTTTTTTTTTTTTTTTGGTTTTTTTCTGGTACCGGGAACCGAACTCACGACCTTGCGCTTGCCAGGCAGGCACTTTGCCACTGAGCTAAATCCCCAGCCCCTCAATTGACTTTAATATAATGATTTCTCTAAAAGGAGAGTAATATAAATAATCTAAGTGAGTGTAATGCAATCTACAGTGTTATTAGATGTAGAAAAGAGAAAGAAAAAAATATGAGAATGATGTGGTAATAGACTCAGCTGATCTTTGCTGGTTATGAAGATTGAAGGGCACTGAGAGCCAAGGAATATAAGCAGCTTTTCCAAGTTGGAACAGGCAAAAAATAAATTGTCTGGAACCTCCAGAAATGAATTAATCCCTGCCAACACGTTGACTGCTGCCTACATCAGACATCTGATCTACGGAATGATAAAATATCAAATGTATACTGTTCAAGCCACTAAGTATGTGGTAATTTTTCGTAATGCAATAGGAAACTTATACAGAAGAACTCACCAGTATATTTCTAGCCTGGAGTTTTCTATCTTTTCTTCTTGAGACAGGGTCTCACTTTGTAGTTCTGGGTGGCCTTAAACTCACTATGTACCTCATGCTGGCTTCAAACTCCTAGTGATCCTCCTGCCTCAGCCTCCTGTGGAAGGAACTTTTTTAAAAATTCAAATTTAATTGCTTTAATACATATAGAGCTATTCAAGTTACCTATAATTTCTTCAGTGAGCTTTGGTAGTGCATGTCTTTTAAGGAATTTATGCATTTCATTTGAGTTGTTGAATTCATTTGCATGAAATTATTTCTAATATGTTTTTATTATTCTTTCAGTTCCTGTAGAACCTGTAGTGATCTCACCTCTTTCATTCCTGACATTGGCAATTTGTATCTTTCTTCTTTTTTTGATCATTCTGGCTAGATATTTATCAGTTTTAGAGCATACCAGAGAACTTACTTTAGTTTCATTTACTTTATTGATTTTCTCTACTTTATTTCTCTCATTTCTGCTTTGAAATTTTCCACTTGTGATACAGTTCACATATCATAAAATTCATCCTTTTGAGGACTTCCAGGAAGACAGTGGAATGGTCAGCAGCAGAGAAAGTGCTTCTCTGAGATTTTTTGTCCAGAGACTGCAATATACCAATATGAGAAAGAGATGCAAGAGGGAAGTGGGTCCCCTGGACCCAGGTATAATCTGAATTGAAAATTGAAACCCACAGTGAGGGCAAAGAGAAAAAATTGAATGAAGGATGTGGAAGGTCGTGTCTTCTCCCTGAGTTGGGACACACTGCATGGGAGGAGCAGTTCAAACCTGCAGAGACACAGTAACTGCAGGCCAGAAGCCTCTGTAGGGAGATGCAGCAATGCAATGGAGCAGTGGACAGAGTGGACTGCCTTGGCTGGTGAGTGGGGTGGATTCAGCCACCACTTGGGAGAAGGACAATTGGCCAGGAGCCAACTTGGAGAGAGGTGAACTGCTGGCTCCTTCTAGCAGCTCCCAGCTAAGTTCAAGTCAACCTAAAGTGTGCTGCTGGCTTCAGGCTGAAAAGATATAGTTCCAGTCTCATGGCTAGAAACCAGCTTGAATTTCAGGCAAATAAAGTGCAGGGTCATTGAGATTATCCACTACCACACTATAAATCTACTCCTGGCTTCCTGGGCTAAATCAACATGATCTGGACTCTGTCTCCACACATTATCTACCAGTGACAGTAGAGATACACTTTGAAGTGAACATTTTTTTCTCTCTGCAGCTTTTCCTTTTTTTATTGTTTGGTCTTGTTTTTATATCAGTGTACATTTCATTTTTAGGTTTTTTGGTGGCTGTTGCTCTGTTCTATTCTGCCTTTTATTTCTTTCTTCTCTCTTTCCTTCCTCTCTTCTGCACCAGTTTCCAAAGTTTGCATGATCCTATTTTGTCCTCCAAACTTGCTTCTAATCTCTTCCTCTTTCTTATATCACTGTTTTTCCTTTAACCTCTTGTAAGTTTTCTACCCTGAGGTAAAATTGGTAAATTGAGAGGTTATTTACTTCATAAAATCTTCTGGTTTGTTTTAGATTTTGTTATATAACAACAAATCTAGTTCATATAGTTAAAAGTGGTAAATTAATCATTACATGTGTTTGTCATTTCCTAGGCTGGGTTGGATGCTATTGTTGATGCTGATTCTTCCACATTAGCAAAAGTGACATAACTGTTCTGACCAGCTGTTCTTCCTGCTATACTAGACTTAGATTGCCTAAGGATCACAGAAAATACTGTGGGCCAGTGACAAAGAACCAAGGGTTGGGTCAAGTAGGCAGCAACTGCTCATTCGCGAAAAATTGTAGAGGTAGGACCTTCCAACAGACTCAAAACCCAAAAGCCAGCTTTAACTGGAAGATACCTCTGAGAAGTAGTCATTTCTTAAGGTTTATAAATACTAGTAATAAAGATACTCACCATCAGCAATTTATAAGCATCAACTCAGGAATTAAACTAAAAATAAATGAAAATGACAAGATACTTAAGATGCAACCCCAGATGTTCTGCTCAGCAAAGGCAAACCCAGGAGGCAGTGAGGTGGTACAACCCAAAAGCCACCCACCTGACTTCTCTGTAGTGGTAAGAACAAAGCAAATGAACAAGGCTCAAAAAATAAAAACAGAAATGTTTTCTCAGATAACTATAGAGATAGTGACCACAATGGAAAACATTAGTGCATCTAGAGAAGACAAAGATAAAAAGTAGAATAGTTTAGGAAAATGATGAAGAAACCATAAATGCCCAACATAGGGAAAAAGTAGGATTCAAAAAAACAGATTCAAGCAGATACACAGGAGATTATAAATTCCACTGAAAATATCCACAGCAGAATAAACCAATGTGAGGAGAGAATCTCAGCTATAAAAGATGGGCTTGTAGTTAGTGATCATGAAAAGAAACATTTCTTAAAAATAGCAAAGGACTATGAGAAATTAGTGCAACATCTGCTAGATGAAGTAAAAAAGAATAAAATAAGACAGATTTCAGTCAGTGGAAAAGCAGGTGGCAGAACAAATGTTATAAAAAACTTTTTCACAGACAACATGGTAGAGAACTTCCAGAGCAGGGAAAAAGATTTTCACATGCAGTTAAGTGAAGCATATAGATCTCCAATTAACTATGATAAAAAAATCTACAGCAAGGCATATAATAGTCAAGATTCCAGAAATTCAACACAAGAACAGAATATCAAAAGCTATCAGAGAAAAGAAACTAATTCCCTATTAAGGAAAGCACATCAGAATCACAGTAGATTTCTCAACATAATACTTCAAGTCAAGGAGAACCTGGAGTGAAGTATTTCAAGCCCTAAAAGAAAATAACCCCAAACCTAGATTCATGTGCCCCACAAAACTATCTATCAAAATTTATAGAGAAAAAAGGTACTTCCATAACAAAGAGCACTTGATGAAATTCAGGAACACAAAACCAGCACTTCAAAATGTCCTGAAGGACTTTCTAGAAAGAGATAATATGGACTAAAACTCCATGAACCTTACAAGAAAGAATCCACCATGCAAGGCAAAGAATTAAAGAGACAGGAAAAAAGGGGTAGCCAACATCAGGAAAATAACATGACAAGGATAAGTCAATGCATATCAGTTGTAACCATCAATACTAAAGGTCTAAATTGACCAATCAAAAGAAACAGACTGGCAAAATGGATCAAGAAGCAAAATCCAACAGTCTGCAGGAGAAAAGAAACACATCTAACTCAAAAAGAAATTAATAGACTAAAAGTTAAAGGTGGAAAACTATTCCATGCAATGGGAAAAAGAATAAAAGCAGAGGTAGCTATGTTATTTGCAGACCAAGTGGATTTCAAGCTAAGACTGATTAAAAGAGAGAAAGAAAGGTCACTGCATACTTATAAAGGTAACAATCCAAGAGAAAGAGATAACAATCAGAGGATATACTCCAAGACAAACCACATACTAGCTCATAGAACATACTTAAGTAAATGCAAAGGAATTGAAATTATCCCAAGCATATTATCAGACCATATGGCAATGAAATTGGAAATCAATGGCAAAACAAACCAAAAAAACTCCTGAACACATGGAAATTAAATAACACCATCCTGAACAACCAATGGTCAAAGGTGAAATTAGACAGTTTCTACAATTGAATGGTAATGACAATATAACATACAGGAACTTGTGGTACATGATGATAACAGTCCTCTGAAAGAAATTTACAGCAAGGAATGCCCACATCAGGAATACAGAGTGAGCTCAAATAACCAACTTAGTATTGAACTTCAATCTTCTAGAAAAAGAAGAGCAGGTCAACCAAAAGCTTATTCACAAGAGGAAATTATAAAGATCAGAGCAGAAGCCAGATGTAGTGGTGCACACCTGTAATCCCAGCAATCAGGAGGCTGAGGCGGGAGGATCATTGTGAGTGCAAGGTAAGGCTGAGCTACAAAGTGAGCTCACGGCCAGCCTGAAATGCATAAACAGACTTTGTCTGAAAAAGACAAAAAAAATCCACCTTAACAAAATAAGACAAAGAAGATCACAGCAAAAATTAATGCAATAGAGACTAAGAAAATAATACAAATATCAATGGATCAAAGAGTAGGTTGTTTGAAATATTAAATAAAATCAACAAAACCTTAGCCAACCTTATCAAAAAAAGGAAAGAAAAGACACAAATCCATGCAATTGAGAAAAAAAAAAGGATGAAATTGTAACAGATCCTTCAGAAATCCAGATCATTAATACCTACTTCAGGAACTTGTATTCTAATAAGTTGGAAAATGCAGAAGAAATGGGCAGAGTTCTAGAAACATATGAATTACCAAAGCTGAATCAGGAAGATATGAAAATTATAAATAAACCAATATAATCAATAAAATCAAAGCTGTAATTAAAAACCTACCAACACAGAAAAGTCCAAGTTGTGACGAATTTACTGCAGAATTCTACAAGAAGTTTAGAGATCTAATTCCACTACTTCTCACTCTTTAATGAAATTGAAAGGGCAGCAATGCTCCCAAAATCAAGCATTACCCTTACAGCAAAGCCAGTGATGGACCAAACTAAGAAAGAGAACTGTAGGCCAATTTCCCTAATGAACAAATATGCAAAAATCCTCAATAAGATATTGGCAAACAGGATGCAGCAAATCATCAGGAGGAATATACTCCATGACCAAGAAAGATTCATCTCAGGGTTGGAGGGATGGTTCAACATACACAAATCAAGAAATGTACTATAATTTTTTTTTTTTTTTTTTTTTTGTTCTTCGGTACCGGGAACCGAACTCATGACCTTGCGCTTGCCAGGCAGGCGCTTTGCAGCTGAGCTAAATCCCCAGCCCCGTAGTATAAAATATTGACAGAGCCAAAGACAAAAACCATATGATCATCTCAATAGATGCAGAAAAATCATTTGACAAAGTCCAATACCCACCCATGATATCAATCCTAAGAAAAATTGGAATAAATGGTCTTTTCTCCATCTGATAAAAGCTATCTAAGACAAACAGCCAACATCACACTAATTGGACAAAAACTGAAAGTTTCACTGAAAAATCAGGAACAAGACAAGGATGTCCACTGACACCACTCTTATTTAACATGGTTCTGGAAAACTTAGTGAAAGCAACTAGACAAAAGAAAGAGACAAATGCAATAATAATAGGGAAAGCAGAATTTAACTTATACTTATTCATGGATGATGTGATAGGGTGCATAGAATAACCCACAACTGCCACCAAAAGGCTTCCAGGTTTAATAACCAATTTCAGTAGTATAGTTGAATACAAAGTCAATACTCAAAAATCAGTAGCATTCCTGTATATGAATAGCAAACTCACTGAGAGAGAAATTAGGGAAAAAATACCTTTCACAATAGCATCCAAAAAATAAAATTCTTAGGAATAAATTGAATGAAGAAAGAAAAACTCTACATTGAAAACTACAGTATTCTGAAAGAAGATATTGAAGAGAATACAAGAAAATGGAAAGATATCCCTTGCTCTTAGCTAGTAGGAAACAATATAGTGAAAACAGGAATATTTCCAAAATTGTTTATGCAGATTTAATGCAATTCCAATCAAAATTCCAACACTATATATCACAGAATTAGAGAAAACAATTGTAAAATTCATTTGGAACAAGAAGTGACCTAGAATAGCAAAGGCAGTTCTAGGTAAGAATGGTAAGGCAGGGGACATGAAAATTCCTTACCTGAAATTATACTACAAAGCAATTGTGACAAAAAGGGCATGGCACTGGCAAGTAAAACAGGCTGGAGGATCAATGGAACAGAGTAGAAAATGCAGAAACAACTGCAGACATAGTCAGTCAACTTCTCTTTGACAAAGGGGCCAAATACTTCCACTGGAAGAAAGATAGCCTCTTTAATGCATGGTGCTGGAAAAAATGGCTTTTTATATGCAAAAACATTAAAACTGGACCCTTATCTTTCACCATGCCATAAACTGAAATCAAAATGGATCCAAAGAATCAACAACTGCAATCTCATCCTATTAGAAAGCTTTATTCCCAGCAGAAAAACTCATCAACAGAGTGCAGAGACAACCCAGGGAGAGAGAAAAAAGTCTTTCCCAGCTGTTCCTCAAACAAAGGGTTACTATCTAGAATACATAAAGAACCCCAAATAATCAGACCCTCCAAATTAAAAGACCTAATCTTAAAATGAATAGTTATTTCTCAGATGAAGAGAAAGAAATGGCAAATAAACATATGAAAAAATATTCAAACTCATTGGTCATTTGTGAAATGGAAGGCAAAACAATGCTGAGATTCCATCTCACCTCATAAAGAAGAGCTATTATCAAGATATCAACCAACAACAAATGCTGGCAGGGTGGTAGGGGAAAAGGAACTCTTCTCCACTGTCTGTGAGAGTGTAGATTGGTGCAGTCACTGTGGAAATCAGTGTGGAGATTCCTCAGAAAACTAGGACTAGAGATCCCATTCAACACACTCCTTCTTGGTGTCTTCCTGAAAGAATGAAAAGCCTCATACCACAGAGATATATTCACATCCATATTTATAGCAGCACACTTTGTAATACCTCAATCTTGGAAACAGCACAAATGCCCACGAACTGGTGAATGGATAAAGATGTGTTGTTCGTTTATGTACAATGGAGTACTAAGCTGCAACAAAGAAAGATAAGCTTGAGACACCTCTAGGTAAATGGATGGACCTTGAGACCATACTCTTAAGTGAAATAAATCAGACACACATTTATAAATACTGCATAGTTTCTTTGGTGGGAGAAAATCAATGCATAAATAAAGACCAAAATATATAATAAGTTCTGTGAAATAGGAAGAAAGTTTTCAAATGGGATGTAAACAAGTGAAGGTGGAAGAGGAAACTAAAGATAGGAAAAATAAAAAATGTGAAAAGAAGGCAAAAATGAAAACAAAGCTTTTGTTAATGGGGAAATGAACAGAGGTTCAAGGGAAAGTAGGGCAATGACAAAAAGAAAGAATCAAGTTATACCACTTACAGGTACAAATTTTCTATGAAGAATGTGGCCATTATATATACCTACAATGTACTGATAAAAATCTGATTGGAAACTGTAAAAAAATTCATTATTTTAAAGTACAAATAGAGTTTAGTGTATTATTTTCACAACATTATGTAATCATTACTACTAACTGCAGAACATTTTCATCATCCTAGAAAAAATTCTGAATCCAATAATTTCTCCTCTTCTAACTTTGCTGAGTTCATTGAAATAGTATTATCTACCCTGAGTTCGTATTATTTGCTTATTCTAGAAATTTCATATAAGTGATGTCTTATAATATGGGGCATTTTCTGTCAGACTGTTTTTAATCAATGTAATATTTTGGGGCCCCAACCATGTTATTACATGGATGAAAGCCACATTGTATTTCACACCTTTGTATTAATTTATATTGACTATACAGATTAATGTGTTTCATTCTGACATATTTATATATGCATAGAATATACTTTAGCCGTTTCATCCTTCCCATCACCTTTCTTGTCCAGCCCTCCCTAGTAGCTCATTTAGGCTGTTGGGGAAGGGTCATTTAATATGTATTTATTTTTTGGCTTCTTCATGTTCCCTCTTGTGGATTTAGTATGATTTCCTTGTGTAGTAATAAGCTGATAAACATTTCAGAATTCATATAAAAATTTGTGTATCAATATATGATTTCAGTTATCTGGAATTTTTACTTTACAATGGAATAGCTGGATCATATGATGACTAAATTTTTTAAGTTAGTTACTTAATTTTTAAATTCACATGTGGTTAAATTTATATATTCACATCATAAATAAAAATATTTCTTTGTTTATTCACAGAGTAGACCAAACATCACCGAAATAAAGCATAGAAAACTATCATCATCTTAAAGAAATCTTCAGCCAGCACCTCAGATTAACACTACTGAACCTGTATGAGTGTGCGAGTACTCCGGGAGCTGCTGATCCCATGGTTCGGGTCTGTGCTTTACTCACACTGCCACAGTTCCCAGCTCAAATTTGCGGAGAGAGCCAGGTATTTTCCATCTACTTCCTGAGGGCAGAAGAGGCAACCCAGAACCCCACCGCCATTACAGACTGAGTCTCTGCCCTCCATGCACCCACAGCAGACAGGAGGTCCTCACTCAGAAGCCCCAGGGACTTCTCTGGCTGGGGAGGGGTGCATATATCACCTCTCTCCATGCCCTGCGCCGAGTGAGCGAGTGCTCCAAGAGCTGCTGGTCCCACGGTTCGAGTCCGTGCTTTACTTTCGCCCAGATCCCCTAGGGGGTGGCAGGCATGGACAGTCTGTGATTGCTGCCCATCCAGCCTGCATCTGGTTCCTGGATGTGTCCTGAACTGACTGGAGACACAGAATCAGGTGGTTCAGAAACTGTCAACCCTGCAGTTTGTGTCTGGGTTTTGCATGTACCCTGAACTGCCTGGGGACAAAGATCCCCTGGACTGGGATTGTCACACCAGTGCAACCCGAGTTGGGGCCATGCACGTGCCCTGAACTGCAAAAGGATGCTGGATCAGATGGTCGGCCGTTAGCTGACACCAAGGCCCGCATCTGACACTTAGGAAAACTAGATACAAATCAACACCTGCCGGAAAACCCGAGACTAAGTAGTGCTTCTCAGAGGTCACTCAGGGGCAAACCTGACCAACAGGAATACTAGGGACACTAGTGGCCTTTGCTGTGCAGTGAATGAAGAGGGAAACTGAGCTTTCTACATCCAGTAACAAACATGACAAAATGAAGGACTAGGAAACATTCCCAGAACTCCACCCCACTCACAACAAGTCCAGGAGACATCGACATAGGAGACCTTGGTAAAAACTTGCCTGAAATAGCTAAAATGATTGCAATGGAAGTAAAGAAACAACTCCATAAAGCTATAGAAGAGATGAGATCAGAAATAATCTCTCACTCAAAAAATGAAATGACAGTAATAATGAAGGAACTGTTCAAAAAGTCTGAAGAGGAAACACATAAGAAAATAGAAGAACAAAGGCAAGGGACAGAAGCGTTAAATGAAAAATATAGAAAGGACTTAGAACACATAAACCAGATTTAAAGAGATTTCTAGGAAAATAAAGCTGCCATTGAAAGCTACCAAAACTGCTTGAATGAAGCTGAAGATAGAATCTCAGACTTTAAAGAGAGCATGGCAGCTAGCAAAAGTGAAAGAAAGAATCTTGTAAACTCAAAAAGGATCCAGGAAAAGTCAATTCAACAGCTGCAAGATGAGGCAAAGAGGAATAATGTACGACTTATAGGAGTCAATGAAACAGCAGGAGGCAACACAACTGACATAAAAGAATATTTGCACAAATAATAGTAGAACACTTCCCAAGCATGTAAACAGAACCTGATATACCAGGAAATAAGGCATATAGAATGCCACACAATCACAACCAAAATAAAACTACACCCAGACATTTAATAGTCAAGTTCCCAGACCTCCAGCAAAAGAACAGAATATTAAAAGCTGCTAGAGAAAAGACACAGATTATCTATAAAGGAAACCCCACCAGAATCACGGCAGACTTCTCAGCACAAACCATCCAATCGAGAATAGCTTGGAGTGACATATTGCAGGTCCTAAGACAGAACAGCTTCCAACCAAGACTGATGTACCCTGCCAAACTATCCCTCAAATTCAACAGAGAAATAAAATGTATTCATGACAAAGAACAATTGAAGAACTTCGTGAGTGTCAAGCCAGCATTACAAAGAGTACTAAAACAAATTCTAGACAGAGAAAAATCTGACCACAATTTCACAAACAACAGTAGAAATGAAATGTCAAGACCAGCAAGCAAGTAAACAGGAAGAAAAAGTAGGACACCA
>NW_004955585.1:90281-92248 GCF_000276665.1 Chinchilla lanigera
GGGCAGAAATTAATGCAATCGAGACAAAGAAAACCCTCCAAAAAATAAATGAATGAAAGAGTTAGTTCTTTGAAAGAATAAATAAAATTCACAATCCCCTAGCCAACTTTATCAAGAAAAGGAAGGAAAGAACTCAGATTCATGCAATAAGAAATGAAAAGGATGAAATTACTACAGATTCCACAGAAATTCACAAGATCATTAATGCTTACTTTGAAAATCTTTACTCCCATAGGATAGTAAACTCAGAAGAAATGGACAGATTCCCAGATATGTATGAATTACCAAGGCTGAGTCAAGAAGATCTCCAATTCCTGAACAACCCAATATCAATTCATGAGATTAAAAGCATGATTAAAAACCTACCGACAAAGAAAAGTTCAGGCCCTGCTGGATTCACAGCAGAATTTTACAAGAAATTCAGAGAATATTTAATACCAACCCTCCTAAAACTCTTCAATGAAGTTGAAAAGGAAGCATTTCCCCCTAACTCATTTCTGGAGGCAAGCATCTTACTGATACCAAAACCAGAGAAAGAACCAACAAAGAAAGAGAACCACAGACCAATCTCCCTAGTGAACATAGATGCAAAGATACTTAATAAGATACTAGCAAATAGAATGCAGCAAATTATCAAGAAAATCATACATCAGGAAAAAGTCAGATTCATTCCAGGAATGCAGGGTTGGTTCAATATTTGCAAATCTATAAATGTTATATGCCCTGTCAATGGAGCCAAAGACAAAAACCTCATCATCATCTCCATAGATGCAGAAAAAGCTTTTGACAAGGTCCAACATGCATTTACGATAAAAGTTCCACAGAAAATAGGAATAGATGGCCTCTACCTTAACCTGATCAAAGCCATCTATGACAATCTAACAGCCAACATCATTCTAAATGGACAAAAACTGAAAAGTTTTACTTTAAAATTGGGAACAAGACAAAGATGTTTGCTGTTCAATATAGTCCTAGAACCACTAGCCAGAGCAATTAGAGAGGAGAGAGAAATAAAAGGAATAAGGATAGGAAAGGAAGAAGTAAAACTATCATTATTTGCAAATGACATGATACTTTACAAAGAAGACCCCAAAAACTCCACAAGAAGACTCCTGGAATTAATCAACAAATTCAGCAGTGTAGCTGGATACAAAGTGAACATCCAAAAATTGATAGCATCCCTATACACACAAAAAAATAGACTGAGAGAGAAATTAAGGAAACCATACATTTCACAATAACATCCAAGAAACTGAAATATTTACGAATCCATCTAACAAATGAAGTAAAAGATCTAGTGAATGAAAACTACACTACTCTGATAAAAGAGGTCAAAGAAGATTTCAGTAAATGGAAAAATATTCCTTGCACATGAGTAGGAAGAATGAGCACTGTAAAAATGGCCATATTCCCAAAACTGCTGTACAGATTCAATACAATTCCCATTCAACTACCATTAGCATACCTCACAGATCTTGAGAAAACATGCCTTAAATTCATCTGGAACCAGAAGAGACCCAGAATAGCAAAAGCAATCCTGGGCAACAAGGACAGTCAGGTGGAATCACAATCCCTGACCTGAAATTATACTATAAAGCTATGGTCATAAAATAAACCTGGTACTGGCTGAAAAACAGGCCTGAGGATCAATGGAACAGACTGGAAGAAACAGCCACAAAGAAAAACACACTCAGCCACCTAATCTTTGATAAAGGGGCCAAACAAACTCACCGGAAGAACGATAGCCTCTTTAATAAATGGTGCTGGAAAAATTGGCTTGCTACCTGCCGAAGACTGAAAATAGACCCAAGTCTATCACTATGCACCAAACTCAAGTCAAAATGGATCACAGATCTCAATATTAAAACAGAAACACTAAATGTGTTGGAAGAGAAAGTAGGTAAAAACCTTGAAGACATAGGGGTAGGCAGAGAGTTCATGAACAAAAACCAAATTGCACGTGAAAC